>NW_027512718.1:0-232500 GCF_048772815.1 Callospermophilus lateralis
ACACCCTTCCTGTGAACCAGGAGTGATCAAATAGGCCTGCCGTTAATACTGATCCACTTCTCAAATTTGAGAACTACTGACTGTGGGGTTTAAATTCTTTATATGAATTGGAGTCATGAGAAAACCCAACCACCTATGGGCTAGCCTCTGCAGGGAACTGAAGAACTCATTTGACCTAAAGGATCCCTATTCTCACTTGATTGATGTCAGAAACCTTACAGAGGAAGGTGAAAGACTTCATCCACAATGACTGCTCTTTTGCTATTTTGGTTTTGGATGCACACATGGGATCTTTCTTTAGATCCATCAGTTGCTGAGTATCTAAGCTACAGCCTAACACAGGGCCAAGACGCTGATTCATACACATCTCTTTGCAAAGCAATTAAGCAAAGAGCCACAGCTGATGCCCATTCTTTTTTATTTGAAAAAGGTTTTCTTTAGACTTCGCAAAGCGTTGTCCTGAGGCAAAGACCTTCCTGACATTCAGGGAAACAGAACAATAGGTAAGCAAAAGGCCCAAAGCAGGGTTTCTCCAATGAGACTTTACAGGTTAAACAGGTATGTGAGTTTTCTGAGATGCTCGCAATTCACTTCAGTTATTCAGTACATGGCCATGTCACAGAGCATGGAGGTGGTACATATCTTGGATACAAAACCATGAGCCTATTATGGAGAGTGGCCAGATTTCAGGAAGAAAACAGGAACTAAGGAAGATCGTAGGTGTTGCCCATCATTATGGCAAGCCGCATTCCATTTATAAATTGGGCAGCATGAATGCTGGTAAGCTTTCTAAAAGACAGGACACATCCATTGATGCTTTCTCTTTTCTAATATCTACAATAACGAACACAGCGGGATACAGCGACACAGAAACACTCGCATTGTCAAATGACTTACTAGAAACAATTCACCCCAAACCAAACAAACCTCATTTCCTACCTCTTCTCAGAACATGAGCCAAAACCACAAACCCACACCCACACCCACAAAGGCACCTCTTTCCTCCAAGTAGGTTGTGACTATTTGGAGTGTCCTCTGACTGTGGGCCATTCTACGTTCCCCCGAAATGGTCTGTCCTGTTTCAGATTTTGTGTCCTTTGCCAACTCTCTGAAGTTGTCAGGAGCCAGCGGTGAGCCACTACCTGTTTTCTCAGGAAAGGCCCCTCTTCAGAGTTTTCCTGCCATTTGGCCATCCTAACATTAGTAGGTACCAAGAAAGACTGACTCTGTCGTTGGGAAATTCAAAAAGTATAACCACTGAGACTGGGACTGGGACTGTCAATGTTTGACTGGCTTCCTGGATCGCAAGTTCACAGAGTTCCATCACCAAGGAAGTGAGGTGAGGTCACTTCCGTCAGAAACTGAATGAGTTCACTGCCTTGGCAACCAATCTGTCCTAAGAGTTGCTTCCAAGCTTCCCATGAGATGGAGGCTGCCCCTGCTTCCTGTGACACTTTCACAAGTTAGAATGGTATATCACCCATAGGCACCCAGGAGCAGCTCTCCACACAGGTCTCATTTGGTCCATCTTCTCTACATTAAGAATGGAGAGGCTGATTCAGACAGAACACTTCACCCTGACCAGGTTGTTTTCCATGGAAGATGACTTTTGCACTCTCAGGTCTTTCAGAGTTGCCTACATCTTCTCCAGAGATTATATCTGCATGGACCTTTGAGGTTATCAGCAGGTGGAAGATTCCCTATATTCCTGTATTGTAAGACCAACTCTGTCCCTGCTCTTCTGTAACGTTAGATTGAGGGAACCATGTATGGTTAGGGTTAATAACATGTTTGATTTGGGTTAGGAATCATTATGCTGAATAAATAATGGTATTGGGAACCTGCAATATGTATAAAAATATATAGGTGAAATATATGTATAAAAACAGAAATCTAAGTAACATTTGAAGCCCAGAAGGGCACTGGGCCCTTGATTGGAATACTTAGCTATGAATAAATTGATATACAATGGCATAAGACCTTGTACTTTGGATCATAGAATGTAGAAGAGAACATTCAGTCAAAAAGGATAGTCGGTAGTGAAAGGTTAATAAAATAGGTACTTGTCACTTCCTGTTTTTCTGTATGCTTAACAAAACACTGTTAAAATCTTGAGAACTGTTTGCTAATCTTGTTCCCAGAATGTGCTGTCCCCAAGTGCCAAAGTGTAGAATGTACTCCCTCACCCGGTTGCATGCAAACCGACCACTCGCCCTGAACCATCAGTAAACTTCCCTCCCTGCCCTCTCGAAGGAAAATATATATGTTCTGCTTAAACTGTTCTCAGGGCTCTCTGATCTATTCAAGTGAGCTCCGAGCCCCAGCATGCTGGACCCAGAATAAACCCTTTGCTGTTGGATAAGACAGTCTGTTAGTGGTCTCTTCCTTCCATGCTCACCCGACCTTTACATATGGAGATTCCACCGAGTTTTGGCAGCGGCGGACAAAAGACCCTAACGGGTTCCTCTTGGGTTAAGTAAGGCCCCTCTTTCTTGTTTCAGTGTTAAGGTTAGGGCTTGGCAAAATGGCTGTCGATGAAGAGCGTGAGTTCTCTCCGATGGTGGCTGACAGACGTGTCACAGAGCCGCAGGCCACGTCCCTGGGGGACTTCCCAAAGACTCGGGAAATCGAGGAACAATAGTCTCCTCGACTCAGTAATATTTTGTATCGGATTCGGAATTGCCAGGCCATTGGGTTTTGCTGGCTACTCAGTCCTGGTCTCAGTTTTGGATGTCCATTGAATGTCTTTATTGTCTTGTCTTGTCTGTGTCGTGTGTCTTGCATTCACTCTTTGTGTATCTTTCATTATGGGACACAGCACTTCAATGCCCCTGTCCCTGACCCTTGATCACTGGACCAAAGTCCGCTTAAGGGCTCAGAATCTTTCTTTTTTTGTAAAACGTTGGACCTTTCGGAATCTCTGTGCCTCAGAATGGCCCACCTTTGAATTTGGATGGCCCCTAGAAGGATCTTTCTATTTCCCACTAATTTAAGAAGTCAGAGATATTGTCTTTCACCCAGGCACACATAGCCATCCAGATCAACAGCCATATATCTTAACTTTGCAGGACCTCTGCAAATCTCCTCCTCAATGGGTGAAGCCTTTCTTTGTCCCTTCCCCTGCTCCTACTCCTTCCCCCATGATCTCTCAAACCCTCTGCTCCTCCTCCTCCTCCACCCTTTGTAATCCCTGAGTCACAAGATTTGACTCTACTGTAGTCTCTTCCCCCTTATTATACCCTGCCCTCGTCCCCCAACCACCAACACCCTCTAAGTGATTCTCCTGCAGCTGACTCAGCCTCTCTACCATTGGAGGAATCTAAGCTGGCCCAGCGCCCTCCAGATAACTCCCCCGCAGCACACACAGCCCCTCCTCCGCAGGAGGAAGCTAGCCCAGCTAAGGGAACTTGATGGTGGCGAATGATTGAAAACCCTGGACCTCCTGTGATGCTCCCCCTATGTCCCTATGGACCATTGATTGACGAAGGCCATGGGGGGAAAATGCAAGCATACAAATATTGGCCTTTCTCCTCTTCCAACCTATGTAACTGGAAAAATAACAATCCCCCTTTTTCCGAGGACCCCATCGGGCTCACAGGTCTGGTTGAGTCATTGATGTTTTCACACCTGCCTACTTGGGATGACTGTCAACAATTCCTAGGGACTCTCTTCACGACAGAGGAACAAAAGAGAATCTTCCTGGAAGCTATAAAAAAATGTCCTCCGACCAGATTGGCGACGGACACATCTTTCCAACTTAATCAAAGCTGGTTTTCCCTTGAGGCAACCCAACTGGGACACCAACAACATTGAAGTTAGAAAGCATCTGTCCACTTATCGCCAGGTTCTAATAGTGGGCCTCCAAGTGGCCACTAGACGACCAACTAATTTGGCCAAGGTAATAGAGATTATTCAAAGGCCTGATGAATCTCCCTCTATGTTTCTAGAGAGAATTATGGAGGCATGTAGGAGATATACTCCTTTCGATCCACAGGCAGAGGATCAAAAGGCATCTGTCATGATGGCCTTTATTGGGCAAGCTGCCCTGGAAATTAAAAGAAAGTCACAATGCTTAGATGGATTACAAGATATGACTTTGAGAGATTTAGTCAGAGAAGCCAAGAAAATATACCTTAAGAGAGAAACTGAGGAAGAGAAAGAAGCAAAGTGAGGATAAAAGAAACAAAAGAGAGACTAAGGCGTTGACTAAGGTCCTGGTCACAACAACAAAAGGGCCAGAAATTAAGAAACAGGGAGACAGGAAGGGATACCTGGTCCCATACCAGAGGCCACCCCTGGCCTCAGATCAATGTACCAACTGTAAAAAAAAAAAGGACACTGGGCCAAAGAGTGCCCTAGAAAGGGACAGCCACGCCAGTCAGCCATTCTGACTCTGGAGGATGAGTATGAAAGTCGGGGCTCAGATCCCCTCCCCGAGTTCAGGGTAACTTTTGAAGTGGAGGGGACCCCAGTAATCTTTGAAGTGGATAAAGGGGCAATATACTCACCCCTAATGTCACATTGGGCCCTCTATCAAATAAAAGGTCTCTAGTTCAAGGGGCTAATGACAGTAAATATCGGGCTTGGACAACTAAGAGGATCATGGAACTGGGGAAAGGAAAAATCCATCACTCCTTCCTAGTAATCCCAGAATTCCTAGCCCCATTGATGGGCAGAGATCTGCTCACCAAGTTCCGGTCCAAAATAACTTTTAACCCTGAAGGCCCCCAAGTGGAATTTTTAAATCCTTCAGTAAAAACTCCTATAGTCACAGCTCTAAATACGTCAGTAGAAAATGCACATCAACTCACTCACCTTGGTTCAAAGAAACTGCAGGTATTTCTGAAGTATCAAGAACAGAGTTTTCCACTAACTGACTCACAGCAAAAAGAAATAACTGAATGGGTAAAAAAGCCTGTCGAGTCCATCAATTGGTAAATGCTTACCCTTCCAAGCTTCCTGCAGGAAAGCACCTACGAGGAACCAGACCAGGACAATTCTGGGAAGTTGACTTTACTGAAATTAAGCCAGCAAGGTATTGACATAAATATCTTCTAGTCTTTGTAGATACATTTTTACGATGGATTGAAGCCTTCCCCACTAAAAGAAAAAAAAAGAAACAGTGCTAATGGTGGTCAAGCAGATCCTGAAAGACATTTTTCAAAGATACGGCCTGCCAAAGGTAATACGGTCTGATAATGCACCGGCGTTCATGGCCCAAGTAAGTCAGGGGTTAGCCAGGAACCTGGGGATTCATTGGAAGTTTAATTGTGCTTACAGACCCTAGAGTTCAGGACAGGTAGAAAGAATAAATAGAACCATTAAAGAGACCTCAACGAAATTAAGCTTAGAGACCAGCATAAATGATTGGACTATGCTCATGCCTTATACAATGTTTCGTGCAAGAAATATGCCCTCTGTTTCTTTGAGTAACCACACCCCCTGTGAATATCTAGGGTGCCTCTCTTCCAGTAACGGACCAAAGCCCAACTCTAAGACCTAACGATCCCTTTCACACCCCCTTGTTTGACAGACTTAAAGCTCTTGAAAGATCTCAGTGATACCTGTGGAAACAGCTGGCCACTCCCTACCAAACTGGGGACGAGGGGACTCCACATCGATATCAAGTAAGAGACTTCATCTACGTAAGATGATATCAGGTGTCATCCCTGGAACCCCACTGGAAAGGACCATACCAGGTGCTACTAATAACATCTATAGTGGTAAAGGTAAACGGAATCACTTCCTGGATCCATGCCTCTCATCTCAAGCCTGCGCCCTGTCCACACTCTGGCTGGAAACTGGAAAAGACTGGTAACACTTTCAAATTGCATATTCACCGTGTGGATAAGCCTATAGACTCTCCCCTTGGCCACAAGTAGTCCTAATCCTCATCAGCCCGTTCAGCAGCGATGGCTGATCACAAATTCTACTGGAAAAGAAGTATAATCTATCTTGCATGCAGCCCACTTAGGGACCTGGTGACCATCTCTCCACCCAGACATTTGTCAGCTGGCTATAGGTCTTTCCTAATGGGATATCCCTGATGAAGAGGATCCCACTAAAATTCCATTAAATCCCTTCCTTACCATAGATAATGGAAACAAATATTATGGATGTAGGGACACACAAGCCAGATGCAGGTTGGCTAGCCTAGATTACTGTGTTTACCCGGCTGACTGTCAAAGCCAAAAACAGCCATGGCTGTGTGGGGGAAAAGCCGACTTCTTCTGTAAGTCATGGGGATGTTAGCGTACAGGGGCTGCCTGATGGAACCCAAACCCTGCATTAAATTCAGTAGACAGCATTGGCCATATTACGAATTAGATAACAAAAACTGATGGCCACCAGAGGGGATTCTAGATCCTCAAATCCTGCATGACCTTTTTAACATCTGCTAGTGCTCAAAAGCGTGAAAGGAGATTCCACTATGTGGAGGCCTTTTCCCTTCTTCGCTCACATCCTGAACTATGCTTATCCAATAGATCCTCACCTTCAGCCTTCTGTTCCAGAGTCTCTGCTGTCACTCCCACCTCAGCAACCTGATTTCTCCACTACAATTATTAGATCAAAAACCCAAACCTCTGCTGGTTCTCAGACCATTGCCCCCTTGCTGAGGTAGAAGGTACTGAGGTACCCCTCCACCCACTCACTCCTCTCTTCTGTTGACAGTGCCCGCACTGGGTCCCACCAGGTCCTCTTACCAACTAACCCAAAGCTCAAACCAGCTGAGGAGAGCCCTCAGACCTCTATCCAAGATGTAATGAAAATGGCCTTTAAAGTTGCTTTGTCATCACTGAAAACAGTTTACTACAAATTTAAAGTCCCTCTGCGTTTTGGGATACTCACTACCATCTTCCCCTCTGCTTGACCTGTTCTACTGCTCAAATATTTGTTGCTAGGAAAATTCCAAACCACTTTCCCATTATTTTTTTACATCTCTCTTTTCTCATTCTCAGATCCTCGGAGCTGCTCTCAGCCCCACCTTCTCCGTCTTTCCCCTCTATACCAGGCCCACAGAAAAGTCTTTAACTGACCTTCTCCAGAAGTCTTCACCATGGCTGACTTTAGGACTTTCAGCAAAAGAGTCCCTATAAAAAAGTTCAATGTAGTTAAACTTCCTATTTTCATGTTGCCCTGTTCTACTTGGCCACTGGCTAAAAAAATCAGCACTCCTAATCCAGACACCCCCTTACTAGTTTTTCACAAAAATATGTGAACAAGGCCTCTGGCCTTGACGTGGGGCTTCACAGAGATGGCTACATTTCTAAGTTAACGAAGTTAGCAACTGGGCTCCGTAGTAACAGCTGGCAATGGGAAAATAAGAAAGGGAAGAAAAAGCTCTTTCCCTCCCAGGTGTCCTTGAAAAGTTAACTTGCCCAGAACCGAGGAAAAAACAGAAACAAAAACTGCTTTTTTCAACTTCTGCAGACTGTGAACTTCTGAGCCCCTTCCCTTACATGTTGGGTACAAAATTCTGAAACTACCTAAACTTGGGTTTCAGAGGATTAGTTGATTACAACAGAATCAATGCCCTCTGAATCTGGTTGCAAGCAAATAGGACTGTTTCCCTGTCTTCAGTGCTATCTTAGGTGCGTTGCCTTGTCCTTCCCTACTACAGCATGATTCTATATACTTAAACATTGTTAATGTTTTCATGAAATGGTCAACAGATGTGATTAATTGTGTAATCGTGCAGATGTTTCCCAGAGTGCTCTATCACGACGCAGATTCATTTGAAGATCAAATAGGGGGGCATTCAACCCGGTTCCACTGAAAATATATATCTCTCAATGTAGCCATCCTATTAGGAATAGAAATTGCTGCACTGGTGGCCACGGGAACCACTGCCTTTGTCCAAGGGACTCAACAAATGACCCAACAAATGACAGCAATAGACCAAAACTAAGATATTAGAAACCTCCAACAGAGAGTTGCATGAGTCTTTTACCTCTCTCTCTGAAGTTGTTTTTCAGACCACTCGAGGGTTGGACCTCCTCGTCATGAGAGAAGGGGGCTTTGTGCTACATTGAGAAAAGAAAGTTGTTTGTATGCCGAGCATACTGGACTTGTAATAAAATCTAAGAGTAAATTAAAAAGATGCCTTGAAAAGCATCAACGAGACAGAGGCCCAAAAAAGGTGGTTTGAGTCTTGGTTCACACAGTCTTCCTGGTTAACTACGTTTTTATCAACCCTGGCCGGTCCAATAGTAATCCTCATGTTATTGCTAACTATTAAACCCTGTTTTCTCATCCGTGTAATTTCTTTTCTCCAGGCTCAAATTGGACGAGTTAAACTTATGGTAATACCCTACTAGTATACATAGAATGTGACACCCCCCCAATGATCATTTTTATGATTAAAAGTAGCCAGAAGAAGAAGTGGGGAATAAAAGGTAAGTAAAATAGGTACTTGTCACTTCCTGTTTTTCTGTATGCTTAACAAAACACTGTTGAAATCTTGAGAAATGCTTGCAAATCTTGTTCCCAGTATGTGCTGTCCCCAACTGCCCAACTGCAGAATGTGCTCCCTCACCCAGTTGCACGCAAATCGCCCACTCACCCCGATCCATCAATAAACTTCCCTCCCTGCCCTCTCCAGGTAATGTATATAAGCTCTACTTAAGCTATTCTCAGGGCTATCTACTCTATTCAAGTGAGCTCTGAGCACCAGAATGCTGGACACTCAATAAACCCTTTGCTGTTGCATGAGATAGTCTGTTGGTGGTTTCCTCCTGTGAAGCTCGCCGGACATTTACTATAATGATTGAATGTAGAAGAGAACATCCAGTCAAAAAGGGATAGTTGATAGAAATAGGAAGATAGTACGTTTAGGAAGAAGTGTGAGTATACCATTTGGAACAAAAGTTCTTTAACAATAGGGTTTCGGTTACAGAGTGATTGTTAAAGTCAGCACATATGAAGAGTCAGTCACTATGATGAGCTGGGAAAAAATGTAGAAAAGCAGATATCAATAGAGACATTACGAAATCAGGCAAAGTATAAAGTGAGTGATAGGATTAGACATTTTCAACAGGGTTGAGTTTGAATACATAATATTAGGAAGAAAAAAAATATGTAGTCACCAATAGGATTGACATTTGAGAGCATTAGGCAACCTGGACATAGATGTTTTTAGTAATCCATGTTCACTTTCCATTTAGTCCTTCGTGCAATCATAACCGTGACCATTACATTATTTGTCCAGAATACTACTGTGATAAAATGTATATGTAGATCAGGTGACATGAGTATTTCTTCCACCATTTCTGGAAGCAATATATTCAAGACGTAAAATTAGTATTGGGGTTACAAAGAGGTGCACCCTGTGTCTATGAATTTAGAGATAAAGTACGAATAGACAATACAGTGAATAAATAATATAACTTGTTCCAACTTTAAATAATGGATTGAACTGATATCTTAAAAATTACAGGAAATCTTATATTGATATACAATCATTCATTCCCACCAATTATACATCTAATGGTAATATTAGTGTTTTGGTTTATCATGAACAGTGTGTGAGTTTTGTTTCAAAAGTGATTATGGAAATCGAAAATAATATGTTTGGAAAGAAGTCTCATGAATAGACCAGTTAGGAAACCTGGAGGAATGCATATGTTGTAAAGCAGGAAGCGATTGAAATTGAATCAAATGCCTATAAATTTGCTAATTTGTGGATGAAATATATATCCTATGATGTGCATAAACTCATGAAATAGTAATGTACCATTGTTGAATAAAAATGAACGTCAAAATACACATCATGTCCCATAGGAATCTACTGGCATTGATTTTAAACTGGGTCAGTTACTGTAGAAATATTAGGATTCTCGTGCATTATTCACCGAATTTAGTTGTCTTTTTTTTTAATTTTTATATATGGTTGCTCAAAACATTACATAGTTCTTGATAAATAATATTTCACACTTTGATTTATGTGGGTTATGAACTCCCATTGTTGCCCCGTTTACAGATTGCAGAATCACATCAGTTACACATCCATTGATTCATATATTGCCATACTAGTGTCTGTTGTATTCTGCTGCCTTTCCTATCCTCTACTATCCCCCCTCCCGTCCCCTCTCATCCTCTCTTCTCTCTCTACACCCTCTACAGTAATAAATTTCTCCCCCTTGTATTATTTTTCCCTTTCCCCTCACTTCCTCTTGTATGTAATTTTGTATAACCCTGAGGTTCTCCTTCCATTTCCATGCAGTTTCCATTCTCTCTCCTTTTCCCTTCCACCTCTCATCCCTGTTTAATGTTAATCTTCTTCTCATGCTCCTTGTCCCTACTCTGTTCTTAGTTACTCTCCTTATATCAAAGAAGACATTTGGCATTTGTTTTTTTAGGGATTGGCTAGCTTCACTTAGCATAATCTGTTCTAATGCCATCCATGTCCCTGCAAATTCTATGATTTTGTCATTTTTTAATGCACAGTAATACTCCATTGTGTATAAATGCCACATTTTTTTATTCATTCTTCTATTGAAGGGCATCTAGGTTGGTTCCACAGTCTTGCTATTGTGAATTGTGCTGCTATGAACATCGATGTAGCAGTGTCCCTGTAGCATGCTCTTTTTAGGTCTTTAGGTTTTAGACCGAGAAGGGGAATAACTGGGTCAAATGGTGGTTCCGTTCCCAGCTTTCCAAGAAATCTCCATACTGCTTTCCCATTTGGCTGCACCAATTTGCAGTCCCACCAGCAATGTACAAGTGTACCTGTTTCCCCAGATCCTCGCCAGCACTTGTTGTTGTTTGACTTCATAATGGCTGCCAAACTTACTGGAGTGAGATGGTATCTTAGGGTGGTTTTGATTCACATTTCTCTGACTGCTGGAGATGGTGAGCATTTTTTCATGTACTTGTTGATTGATTGTATGTCCTCCTCTGAGAAGTGTCTGTTCAGGTTCTTGGCCCATTTGTTGATTGGGTTATTTGTTATCTTATTGACTAATTTTTTGAGTTCTTTGTATACTCTGGATATTAGTGCTCTATCTGAAGTGTGAGGAGGAAAGATTTGTTCCAAGGATGTAGGCTCCCTATTTACCCCTCTTACTGTTTCTTCTGCTGAGAAAAAACTTTTTAGTTTGAGTAAGTCCCATGTGTTGATTCTAGTTATTAACGCTTGTGCTATGGGTGTCCTATTGAGGAATTTGGAGGTGACCCCACAGTATGTAGATCTTAGACAACTTTGTCTTCTATCAAACACCATGTCTTGATTTGATATCAAGCTCCTTGTTCCATTTTGATTTAACTTTTGTGCATGGCAAGAGAAAGGGATTCAGTTTCTTTTTGTTACATATGGATATCCAGTTTTCCCAGCACCATTTGTTGAAGATGCTGTCATTCATCCATTGCATGCTTTTAGCCCCTTTATCAAATATAAGATAGTTGTATTTTTTTGGATTGGTTTCTGTGTCCTTTATTCTTTACCATTGGTCCACCCACCTGTTTTGGTACCAGTACCATGCTATTTTTTTTACTATTGTTCTGTAGTATAGTTTGAAGTCTGGTATCGCTATACGGCCTGATTCTCACTTCCTGCTTAGTGTTGTTTTTGCTATTCTGGGTCTTTTATTTTTCCATATGAATTTCATGATTGCTTTCTCTATTTCTACAAGAAATGCCATTGGGATTTTGAATTGCATTGCATTACACATATAGAGAACTTTTGGTAATATCGCCATTTTGATGATGTTAGTTCTGTCTATCTATGAACAGGGTACATTTTTACATCTTCTAAGATCTTCCTCTATTTTTCTCTTTAGGGTTCTGTAGTTTTCCTTGTATAAAACTTGCACCTCTTTTGTTAGGTTGATTCCCAATTATTATTTTTTTTTAGTATATTGTGAATGGAGTGGTTGTCCTCATTTCCGTTTCAGAGGATTTGTCACTGATATTCAGGAATGTCTTTGATTTATGAGTGTTGATTTTATATCCTGCCACTTTGCTGAATTCATTTATTAGCTCTATTAGTTTCTTTGTAGACCCTTTTGGGTCTGCTAGGTATAGAATCATGTCATCTGCAATAGTGATAATATAAGTTCTTCTTTTCCTATTTATATGCCTTTAATTTCTTTTGTCTGTCTAATTGCTCTGGCCAGTGTTTCGAGAACTATGTTGAACAGAAGTGGTGAAAGAGGGCATCCCTGTCTTGTTCCATATTTTAGGGGGAATGTCTTCAATTTTTCTCCATTCAGAATGATGCTAGCCTGAGACTTAGCATAGATTGCTTTTAAAATATTGAGGTATGTTCCTGTTATCCCTAGTTTTTCTAGAGTTTTGAACATAAAGGAATGCTGTACTTTGTCGAATGCTTTTTCTGCATCTATCGAGATGATTATATGGTTCTTATTTTTAAGTCTATTGATGTGATGAATAACATTTATTGATTTCCGTATATTGAACCAGCCTTGCATCCCACGGATGAATCCTACTTGATC
This sequence comes from Callospermophilus lateralis, assembly GCF_048772815.1. Classification (NCBI taxonomy): domain Eukaryota; kingdom Metazoa; phylum Chordata; class Mammalia; order Rodentia; family Sciuridae; genus Callospermophilus; species Callospermophilus lateralis. Next base: position 12,453 of record NW_027512718.1, read on the forward strand.
ATGGTGCACAATTTTTTTTATATGCTTTTGTATCTGATTTGCCAGAATTTAATTGAGGATTTTTGCCTCTAGGTTCATTAGAGATATTGGTCTGTAGTTTTCTTTCTTTGAAGTGTCTTTGTCTGGTGTAGGAATCAGAGTGATGTTGACCTCATAGAATGAATTTGGAAGAATTCCCTCTTTTTCAATTTCCTGAAATAACTTGAAAAGTATTGGTGTTAGTTCCTCTTTAAATGTTTTGTAAAACTCTGCTATATACCCATCAGGTCCTGGGCTTTTCTTACTTGGTAGTGTTTTGATGTTTTTTTCTATTTCCTCAATTGATATTGGTCTGTTTAGGTTGTCTATATCCTCCTGACTCAATCTGGGCAGATCATATGACTTAAGAAATTTATCGATGCCTTCACCATCTTCTATTTTATTAGAGTACAAAGATTCAAAATAATTTCGGATTATCTTCTGTATATCTGAAATATCTGTTATGATGTTGTCTTTTTCATCCCATATGCTAGTAATTTGAGTTCTCTCTCTTCTTGTCTTCGTTAGCATGGCTAATGTTCTGTCGATATTTTTTATTTTTTCAAAGAACCAAATGGGTCGACGTGTCTGCCGCGCTTGCAGGCCGCTGGGCCTGTTCCGCCTGTCGGTTGCAGGTCTGCCTACCTTGCGGGAGCGGGTGGTGGCTCTGCTCTGGCCCTACTGCCATTGGGGTGTCGTGACTACCATGCTGGCAGATCGCTGGGCCTGTTCTGGGTGCGGGCAAAGGCTCTGCTCTGCCCCTACTCCAATTGGGTTGACGTAACTACCACGCCGGTTGGCCGTTGTGCTTGTACTGGGCGCGGGAAAAAGCTCTGCTCTGCCACTACTCCAATTGGGGTGTCATGTCTACCATGGTGGCAGGCCGCTGTGCCTGTTCCGCAGGTCAGTCACAGGTCTGCTTTTGTTGCGGGCGTGGGCGGAGGCCTGCTTGGCCCCTACTACAATTTGGGTGACGTGACTACCACACCAGCTGGTGACTGGGCCTTATCCGGGCACAGGCAGTGGCACTGCTATTTCCCTACTCCATTTGGGGTGACGTGGCTACCACGCCTGCGGGCCTGATGAATCTTCCTCTATGTTTCTAGAGAGAATTACGGAGGCATATAGGAGATATACTCCTTTCGATCCTCATGCAGAGGATCAAAAGGCATCTGTCACAATGGCCTTTATTGGGCATGCTGCCTTGGATATTTAAAGAAAGTTACAATGCTTAGATGGATTACAAGATATGACTTTGAGAGATTTAGTCAGAGAAGCCGAGAAAGTATACTATAAGAGAGAAACTGAGGAAGAGAAGGGAGCAAAAGGACGATAAAAGAAACAAAAGATAGACTAAGGAGTTGACTAAGGTCCCGGTCACAACAACAAAAGGGCCAGAAATTAAGAAACAGGGAGACAGGAAGGGATACCTGGTCCCACGCCAGAGGCCACCCCTGACCTCAGATCAATGTGCCTACTGTAAAGAAAGAGGACACTGGGTTCAAGAGTGCCCTAGAAAGAGGCAGCCAAGCCAGCCAGCCATTCTGACTCTTCAGCATGACTACGAAAGTCGGGGCTCAGATCCCCTCCCTGAGCTCAGCGTATCTTTTGAAGTGGAGGAGACCCCAGTAAACTTTGATGGGGATACAGGGGCAATAAACTCAGCGCTTAAGGCCCCAATGGGCCCTCTATCAAATAAAAGGTCTCTAGTTCAAGGGGCTAATGGCAGTAAATATCGGACTTGTACAACTAAGAGGATCATGGACCTGGGGAAAGGAAAAATCCATCACTCGTTTTTAGTAATTCCAGAATGCCTGGCTGACTTTTTCTGTACGTCATGGGGATGTGACCATACAGGGGCTGCCTGATGGAACACAAACTCCTCATCAAATTCAGTACACAGCATTGGCCATATTACCAATTAGATAACCAAAACCGATGGCCCCCAGAGGGGTCTCTAGATCCTCAAATTCTGCGTGACCATTTTTTTTAAAGAGAGAGGTGAGAGACAGAGAGACAGAGAGAATTTTTAATATTTATTTTTTAGTTTTTGGCGGACACGACATCTTTGTTTGTATGTGGTGCTGAGGATCAAACCCGGGCCGCACGCATGCCAAGCGAGCGTGCTACAATTGAGCCACATCCCCAGCCCTGTGTGACCTTTTTAACTTCTGCAAGTGCTCAAAAGGGTGAAAGAAGATTCCCCTATGGGCAGGCCTTTTCCATCCTTCACTCATATCCTGAACTATGCTTATCCAATAGATCCTCACCTTCAGCCTTGTGCTCCAGAGTCTCTGCTGTCACTCTCACCTCAGCAAACTGATTTCTCCCCTCCAATTATTAGATCAAAAACCCAAACCTCTCCCGGTTCTCAGACCATCGCCCCCTTGCTGAGTTAGCAGGTACTCAGGTTCTCATCCACCGACTCACTCCTCTCTTCTCCTGTCTGTGCCCGCACCGGGTCCCACCAGGTCCGCTTACCAGCTAACACAAAGCTGAAACTAGCAGAGGAGAGGCCTCAGACTCCTATCAAAGATGTAATGAAAATGGCCTTTAAAGTTGCTTTGTCATCACTGAAAACAGTTTACTAAAAATTTAAAGTCCCTCACATGCATTTTGGGATACTCACTCTTGTCTTCCCCTCTGCTCTACCTGTTCTGCAGCTCAAGTTTTTGTTACTAGGAAAATACCAAACCCCTTTCCCATTATTCTTTTACATCTCTCCTTCCTTATTCTCAGATCCTCGGAGCTGCTGTCAGCCCCACCTTCCCTGTCTTCCCCTTCTGTACCAGGCCTACAGAAAATTCTTAACTGACTTTCTACAGAAGTCTTCACCATGGCTGACTTTAGGACTTTCAGCAAAAGAGTCCCTATAAAAGAGTTCAATGTAGATAAACTTCCTCTTTTAGTGTTGCCTTGTTCTACTTGGCCACTGGCTAAAAAAATAAGCACTTCTATGCTAGACCCCATTACTTGTTTTCCACAAAATATATGAACAAGGCCTCTGGCCGTGAGCTGGGGCTTTACAGAGATGGCTATATTTCTAAGATAAAGAAGTTACCATCAGGGCTCCATGGTAACAGCTGTCAGGGGCGAAAAATAAGAAAGGTAGGAAAAAGCTCTTTCCCTCCCAGGTGTCCTTGAAAAGTTAACTTGCCCAGAACCGAGGAAAAAACAGAAACAACAACGGCTTTTTGAACTTCTGCAGACTGTGAACTTCTGAGCCCCTTCCCTTACATGTTGGGTACAAAATTCTGAAACTACCTATACTTGAGTTTCAGGAGAATAATTGATTACAACAGAAGCAATGCCCTCTGAATATGGTTGCAACCAAATAGGACGGTTTCGCTGTCTTCTTTGCTATATTAGGTGCCTTGCCTTGTCCGTCCCTACAACAGCATAATTGTATATAATTAAACATTGTTTATGTTTTCATGAAATGGTCAACAGATGTGATTAATTGTGTAATGGTGCAGATGTTTCCCAGAGTGCTCTATCATGATGCAGGTTCATTTGAAGATCAAATAAGGGGGCATACAACCCGTTTCAACTGGGAACATATATCCCTCACTTTAGCCATCCTATTCGGAATAGGAGTTGCTGCAGGGGTGGGCACAGGAACCACTGCCCTCGTCCATGGGACACAACAAATGACCCAATTAGAAGAAGCAATAGACCAAAACTAAGATATTAGATACCTCCATCAGAGCTTTGCATGAATTTTTAGCCTCTCTCTCTGAAGTTGTTTTACAGAACAGGTGAGTGACACAAAACACACACACACACAGAAAAAAAAATAGCAACATATATGTCAATCAAAATTCATCATAAAATATATATCATCCACAGATCCAAAAATATTCATTTTACTGAACATGGAAGCTCACCCATTGGTTGAATATTCAGTTCCAACACGGTTTAGTAGGAGTGATCTCTTCTCACAATTTGTATCTGCCAACTCATCCACCTCACAAGAATGTATGTGTGGTACCAGGTATGATTCTATATATCCATATAAAAATATATGTGCTGAATGGGCTACAGAGAAAGTGAGACAGGAATTCACAATTTGTTAACTTTAAAAACACATGGAGAACTATTTCAACAAAAAATTGACTAGATTTAACTCCTACTCTGTATCATGCAAAAGGCAAGTCCAAATATACACCATGACTCCTCTAAACTGCTTGTATTTCTATTCTGTTTGGGTTATTTTTCTCCATCCTATTAGAAATAGTATTCAGAGTCTGATAGGGTATGTGTTAGTGTCAGGGATTCAGTATTTCGAATAGAAAATAGGAAATTGAATCCAATGTGTATGCAAATATATGCTACACAAAAATCTTCCCATTCTCATCCAGAACAATGCTTTAACATTACTTTCGCCTCAAGTAAGACACAATTATAGGAGAAGAGTTAGAAAATCTGTGAATACCTATCTGGAATGGAAAATGCTCCAGATTTCACATCTTTGGTGGAGGTAGAGGACTTTCTAAAAGTAAGGGACAGGGTAAACACTCCACAAACATGGAGCTCTTCAGGCCTAAGGACTTTTTGAGAATCTCACTCTGAGGTTGGGCACTTGAAATTTAGGTTGTTTTCAGGAGCTTTATCTTCTTTTGTAGTGAGAACATCAAAGGTGGGTCTCCATCACTTTGACCTGAAGGACATGGGTTCTTATTTTCCAATTAACATGAAGCAGGAGGCCTGAATCCTCTCTTTGTTGGTAAACAGTGACCACTGGTGACTAAATGTCTCCCCATGTGAACTGTGAAGCCATTTTGTCCTCCTCCACTTTTTGTGGTGTTTTTCCTGCTGCACTGAGAGTTTAGTATTTGCTTCATAAAATACAAGGAGCCCAACTGAGACACAGTGCTGGAGGGAGTTATGTCACGTGTGGTGGGTCAGGGTGTGCAGGAGAACGCACCAACCAGGCTTCTATCCCTCATAGCTTGCCCCATTGCCCCCTTGTCCATATGACCCTTATTCTGAACATTGCCCTGAAACCTCTCCATATAAGAAGATGACTTTACAAATAAGGATCTGCTGGCTGCACCATGTCAGTCACAAGCCATTTGGAATCCAATGGTAGATCCTCATGGCCCTACTACTGATGTTTTTTCACACACCTGCCCACCAGTGCTCTAGGCCCACTACTCAGCAGACTCAAACGTACTGGCATCTCTTTTCTACAACATTTTCATGAAATCCAGTCAATCAAGGCACTGTCTGGTATACTCATGATCAGCAACAGGACATTCAAAGGTTCTCCAGTGCCACCTGGTCATGGAAATTTTAATAACTACATGGTATTCATCTAGCCATTGTTAAGGATGAAGTTGGAGGCACTGTGGGTTTCAATTCATTCAGAAACCATTAAATAATGAGGAAGCTCATTTTCAATGAAAGCTCTGGAGAACTCTCACAGGCAAGGCTTCCCAAAGAGTGGCCAAAAGGTCACATGAAGCCAGGTAAATTGAGGTCTACAATGTGAGGTCCATGTGTGTTTTGACACTCAACTATGGCTGCCAAGTCTTTCAGAATAAAATCATGTGTTATCCTGGCTGAGATTCTCAGTGCTCTGTGGAAAGCCACCCTGGGCCTAGATCTCAGTTTCCAAGGACGACTCTCATGCGTGGCCTCCTAATATCCCAACACAATTCATGGCAATACTTCTCTGAGTTCAGTTCCAGAACGCAGTCTCTAAGGGGAATCCAACCAGAGTTCAAGCCCAGGTGGACCAAGATATTTCTTACAACCACCACACAAATGACCACAATTAAAACCAAAACACTCAAACAAGGTCCTCATCTTCTTCCATATAGTCACTCATCGTAACCTCTGGCTGAAGGTCTCCATGAATGGCTCACCCAAAGACAGTGTCCAAATAAACTCCCTTGCCCCTCATTTGCCTAAAGTCATGTTGGCCTGGACACCCTTCCTGTGAACCAGGAGTGATCAAATAAGCCTCCCGTTAATACTGCTCTGTTTCTCCAATTTGTGGCCTACTGACTTTCAATTATAGATTCTTTATGTGATTTGGAGTCATGCAAAAACCTAAGCACCTCTGCAGTGATTTGAAGAACTCATTTGACCCAAGGAATACCAATTCTCACTTGATGGAAGTCAGGAACCTAACAGAGGAAGACGAGAGACTTCATCCACAATGACTGATCTTTTGGCAATTATGGTTTTGGATGCACACATGGGATCATTCTTTAGATCCATCAGCTGCTGAGAATCAAAGTCACAGCCACATACAAGGCCAAGAGGCTAATTCAGACACATCCTTTCCAAAGCAATTAAGAAAAAGCCACAAGTGATGCCCATTCATTTCCATTTGAAAACTGTTTTCTTCAGGCTTCACAAAGGGGTGGCCTGAGGCAAAGACCTTCCTGATATTCAGGGCAACAGAACAATAGGTAAGCAAAAGGCCAAAAGCAGGGTATATCCACTGAGACTTTCCTGGTCACATTGATATCTGAGTTTTCTGAGATGCTGACCATTCCCTTCAGCTATCCAGTACATGGCCATGTCACAGACCTTGGAGTTGTTACATATCTTGGACACAAAACCATGAGCCTATTCTGGAGAGTGGCCAGAATTCAGAAGAAAACAGAGACTTAGGAAGGTAGTAGGTATTGCCCATCCATAAGGCAAGCCGCACTCTATTCATAAATTAGGTAGGATGCATAATGGGAAGCTTTCTACTAGACAGGACACATCCATTGTTGCATTCTCTTTTCTCATGTGTACAACCGCGGACACAGTGGGATACACAGACATAGAAACACTCATCTTGTCAAACGACTTACTAGAAACAGTTCAGTTCAAATCAAACAAACCGCCTTTCGTACCTATTCTCTGAACATGAGACAAAACAACAAACCCACACTCACAAATGCACCTCCTTCCCTCAAGTAGGTCTGTGACTCTCCGGAGTTAACTCTGACTGGTGGGCCATATTATGTTCCCCCAAAATGGCGTGTCCTCTATCAGATCTGGTTTCCTTGACCAACTCTGTGAAGTTGTCAGGAAAAAGTGGCCAGCTACTACCTGCTTTCGCAGGAAAGTATCTCTTCAGAGCTCTCCTGGTATTTGGCTATACTCACATCAGGAGGTACCAAGAAAGACTGACTCTGTCCTTGGAAAATCCAATCAAGTGAGCCCACAGGGACATGGACTGGGATTGCCTCTCAGTGTCTTGGTTCTTGGATAGCAAGTTCAGAGTGTTCCATCACCAAGGAAATGAGGTATGTCACTTTCTTTGGAACTGAATGAGGCCACTGCCTTGGCAACCACTTTGTCCTAACACTTGCTTCCAAGGGTCCCATGAGATGGAGGCTGCTCCTACTTCCTGGAACACTTTCACAAGTTAGAATGGTATATCAACCATAGACACCTGGGAACAGCTCTCCACACAGGTCTGGTTTAGTCCATCTTCTCTAAAATAAGTAGAGAGATGCTGATTCGGACACATCCCTTTATCCTGACCAGGTTGTTTGACTTGGAATAGGACTTTTGCTCTCTCAGGTCTTTCATACCTCCCTACAACTTCTCCAGGTATCATTTCTGCATGGACCTTTGAGGTTTTCAGCAGGTGGAAGGTCCCCTAATTCCCTGTATTTTAAGAACAACTCTGTTGCTGCTCTTCTGTAAAATGAGATTTAGGGAACAGTGTATGTTTAGGGTTAATAACAGGTTCAATTTGGGTTAGGAATCATTCTGGGCGATGAATAATGGTATTGAGAACGTGCGATAATTACAAGAATATAGAGGTGAAATATCAGTATGGAAACAGAAATCTAGGTATGATTTGAAGCACAGGACCTTGTACCTTGGTAGATTTAATGTAGAAGAGAACATCCAGTCAAAATGGATAGTCGGTAGGATTAGGAAGATAGTCGGTAGGTTTAGGAAGAAGAGTGAGTATAGGATTTGGACCAAAAGTTCTTTAGCAATAGGGTTTCTGTTAGAGAATGAATGAAAATTTCAGCACATGTGAAGAGTCAGTCACAATGATGAACTGGGGAAAATAAGTAGGAAAGCAGGTATCAATAGAGACATTATGAAATCAGGCAAAGTATAAAGTGAGTTATAGGATTAGACATTTTCAACAAGGTTTAGTTTGAATATATAATCATTGGAAGAAACAAATATGTTGTCACCAATAGGATTGACATTTGAGAGCATTAGGCAACCTTCACATGGATGTTTTTAGTTATCCATGTTCACTTTCCTTTTAGACTTCGGTACAATCATAAGTGTGACCTTTACATTTTTTGTTCAGAATTTTACTGTGATAAAATATATATGTGGATCAGGTGACATGAGTATTTCTTCCACCATTTCTGGGAGCAATATTTTGAAGACATATACATTAGTGTTAGGGGTACACAGAGGTGTACCCTGTGTCTATGAATATAGAGATAATGCATGAATAGACCATCCTGTGAATAAATAATTTAACTGGTTCCACTTTAAATAATGAATTGAATTGATATCTAAAAATATATAAGAAATCTTATATTGATATATAATCATTCATTCCAACCAGTTATACATCTAATGGTAATTTTAGGATTATGGTTTATCATGAAGGGTTTTTGAGTTTTGCTTCATAAGAGATAATGAAAAATGAAAATATTGTGATTGGAAAAAGTCTTATGAAAAGACCAGTCAAGAAACATGGAGGAATACATGTGTTCTGAAGCAGGAAGTGACTGATCATTAAACAAATGCCTATAAGTTTTCTAACTTGTGGATGAAATATATATCCTATGATGTGCATAAACTGAAGAAATAGTAATGTACCAGTGTTGAATAGAAATGAACGTCAAAATACACATCATGTCCCCTAGGAATCTACTTGCATTGATGTTACACTGGGTAAGTATCTGTAGAAATATTAGAGTTTGTATTCACCGTTCTATGAAGTTACTTTTCAGTACTAGGAAAAAAATATATATTTCAGGTGGATGATTATTTCTGAGTATAATCTTGTGGAAAGTTTGTTATAAATCCACATATATGAATATGAATGAATTTAGGGAGCGTATAATAAGACACATATATTTCATATTTTGAAAAATCTGGAGAGTATATATATATATATATATATATATATATATATATATATGCACGCACACGCACAGACATTAAAAAGTAGCAATATAGGAGATCCAACATGGTGGCGAACATGGAGAAAACAAGTCTCTGACCTCTTAAGCTGCGCAGGCATAGGGAGTCATAAACTGTCTAAATGCTGTTTGTTCAGAATCACTAGGCAATGCTGACCTGACATGGATCTGGTGCAAACAGTCTGGGCCCCTCAGAAAACACACAGAGCCCGGATCAGCTACATAGAAGCTCAGATTTTCCTGCTTCTTGTGTCTCAGAACTAACATTCCCTCTGAAATAACTGGTCGGCCCTTCTGAATTTACAGAGGTAAAAGGCCACTGAATTGAAATGGGGCTTCGGAGACACAGTCAGGACCCATCCGTTGCATTGGTCACCGGGCAAAAGGAATGAACGGTCACCATTTGCATGGGATAACACCATGGAAGAGAACTGACGTCATGGGCAGAGGAGATAACTTCATTGAAACCAGTACGACAGGTGTGTAATTCCCTATGCATCTCTCTCCACACAGCGGGGAAACATTAAGGGCCCCTTCCAGCTTTCCTTTAAGGGGCCCTCCCAGGTCTCCCGTGAGAAAGATGGCCAGACTGAGGGAATCATGTGTGCTGTGGGACTCGTGGCATGGAATTCCCGGCTACCGCTCCCACCAGTGCTGACAACTGAGGTCTCTTACACCAGCTAATGTGGGCATGGATACCAGAGAGCAAGCAAATTCGCTGGGGGTTCCCAGCCCCAAGCTCTACAAACTTAGGGTCTGAGGGTGGCAAACAGGGAGAGAGTGGCAGGCGTTGATGAAAACAGGACTACCAGGAACAGAGACCTGACGTGTAGCAAGTATTGTGGTGAGTGTCACAGTTGAGCGGAGCCTGGCTTGAGGAAACACTAGAGAAGGTCCTAGGCACTCAGGATTGGAGACCCGCCCAGTCTGGGAGGAAGAGCTGCTGCACAGTGATTGGTTCCCACCTATTGAGAGGAGAAGCTTGGCCCAGTGAGCACAGCTCCACCTACTGGAAGAGAAGTTAATTGAACTCCATGACTGCATGTATTATTATTATTATTATTTTATTTTTACTTTTTTTCTTTCATTTTCATTTTTTGTTGTTGTTCTTTAACTTATTTTAATGTTTTTATTTTTTAAATTTTACTATTATTATTATTATTTTAAATTTTAATTTTCATTTTTAATTATCATTATTATTTTTAAAAAATTATTTCTTTCTTTATTTTCTATTTTTTTCTTTTGTCTTTTCATTTCTTTTCAATTTTCTTATTCCCTCATCCTTGAATTCTACCTGCCTATTCTCATTCTCTTTAGTGACTTCTTCCCATCCCTTCTAATATCTTTCCTCCCAAGCTTCAAATAAATTTATAAGAATAAGCAGTAACTCAGCACTCAAACAAACAAGAAGTAACATGAGCAGCATAAAAAAGCAAGAAAGAAAAGGAGTACAAACAATGAAGGATAACCTAAATATTCAGGAGGACCTAGAATCATCAGAAAAATGGTCATATAAAAAACTCAAGGAATACCTTAGACAGATGGAATGAAACCTTAAAGAGGATACGAGAGAGCAAATAAATACAGTGAAAGAACACATTGAAAATGAATTACATAAACAGATAAAAGAAGAAGTTAATCTTCTTTATCAGGAGATAGAGATTATAAAAATTCAAAGAATAATTCTAGAAATGAAGAAAACGATAAACCAAATTAAAAACTCAATTGAGAGTATCACTAACAGAGGGGAGCAAGTAGAAGACAGAATGTCACATAATGAAGACAAAATATATCATCTTGAAAAGAGTCTAGCCAACACAGAAAGGCTGGTAAAAAATCACGAGAAAAACATCCAAGAGATATGGGATAACACAAAAAAACCAAACTTATGAGTCGTCTGGATAGAGGAAGGTACAGAGATTCAAACCATGGGAATGAGTAAACTGTTGAATGAAATAATTACAGAAAATTTTCCAGAAATAAAAAAGGAAACGGATATACAAATTGAAGATGCTTACAGGACACAGAGCACACAAAATCACAGTAGACCAACGCCAAGACACATTGTTATGAAGATATCCAATATACAGAACAAAGAGAAAACATTAAAAGCTTCAAGAGAAAGGAGGAAGATTACATTCAGGGGTAAACCAATATGGTTAACAACCTATTTTTCATCACAGACACTGAAAGTGAGAGGATCCTGGAACAACGTATTTCAAACATTGAAAGACAATGGATGCCAAACAAGAATTCTGTATCCAGCAAAATTCAGCTTCAGGTACGACAACGAAATAAAAATCTTTCATGATAAAGAAAAGCTAAAAGAATTTGCAGCAAGAAAACCACCATTGCAAAGTCTCTTGAGCAAAACACTACACGAGGAAGAAATGAAAAACAACAACCAAAACCATCAGTGGGAAGTACCTCAGTAATGACAGAGGGCGGGGGAAAAGCTAATCATGGAGAAACAAAGTAAATTTAAAAAAACGATAAATATTCAAACATGGATGGCAGTAGAAACCATATATCAATAGTAGCTCTAAACACTAATGGCTTAAACTCTCCAATAAAGCAACATAGGCTTGTAACTTGGATTCAAAAAACAAATCCAACAATATGTTGCCTCCAGGAGACATATCTGAATGGAAAAGACATACACAGGCTGAAGGTGAAAGGTTGGGAAAAAATATACCATGCACACGGCCCTCATAAGCAAGCAGGGGTGGCCATCCTCAAATCGAATTAAATCGACTTCATGACTAATTTAATCAAAAGGGATAATGAAGGAAATTATATACTGTTAAAAGGAACCATTCACCAACAAGACATAAAAATTATCAATATTTACGCACCATTAAATGGTGCTGCAACGTTCATAAAACAAATTCTCCTCAAGTTCAAGAATCAAATAGACCACAACACAATAATTATGGGTGACTTCAACACACCTCTCTCACCATTGGACAGATCCTCCAAATAAAAGTTGAATAAAGAAACTATAGAACTCAATATCACAATCAATAACCTAGACTTAACTGACATATATAAAATATATCAACCATCATCAAGTGGATATACTTTTTTTTTAAGCAGCACATGGATCCTTCTCAAAAATAGACCATATATTATGTCATAGAGCAACCCTCAATAAATATAAAGTGGTGGACATAATACCATGAATTTTATCTGATTATAATGGAATGAAACTGGAAACCAATGAAAAAGAAGGAAGGAAAAATCCTACATCACATTGAAAATGAACAACATTTTACTGAATGATTAATGTGTTACAGAAGACATAAATGAGAAAATCAAAAAATTTTTCGAGATAAATGAAAATACAGACACAACATATCGGAATCTATGGGACACAATGAAAGGAGTTTTAAGAGGGAAATTCACCACCTTGACGTCATTCCTCAAAAATAGGAAAGAACAACAAATAAATGAGCTCACACTTCATCTCAAAGCCCTAGAAAAGGAAGAGCAAAACAACAGCAAATGTAGCAGAAGGCAAGAAATAACTAAAATCAGAGCGGTAAACAACAAAATTGAAACAAAAGAAACTATTGAAAAAATTACAAAACTAAAGCTTGGTTCTGCGAAAAATAAATAAGAACAATAGACCCTTAGCATCCCTTTATGTTCAAAACATTAGAAAAATTAGAGATAACAGGAACTTACCTCGACATTGTAAAAGCTATCTATGTTAAGCCTCAGGCTAGCATTATTCTGAATGGAGAAAAATTGAAGCATTCCCTCTAAAATCTGGAACAAGACAGAGATGTCCTCTACCACCACTTCTATTCAATATAGTTCTCGAAACACTGGCCAGAGCAATTAGACAGATGAAAGAAATTAAAGGCATGAAAATAGGAAAAGAATAACTTAAATTATCACTACTTGCAGCTGACATAATTCTATATATAGAAGACCCAAAAGGGTCTACATAAAAAAAAAAAAAACTACTAGAACTAAGAAATGATTTCAGCAATGTGGCAGGATATAAAATCAACATTCATAAGTCAAAGGCATTTCTGTATATCAGTGACAAAACTTCTGAAACGGAAATGAGAAAAAAAACACTCCATTCACAATATCCTCAAAAAATAAAAATAAAATCCTTGGGAATCAACCTAACAAAAGAGGTGAAAGATTTATACAATGCAAACTACAGAACCCTAAAAAGAGAAGTAGAATAAGATCTTAGAAGATGGAAAAATATACACTGTTCATGGATAGGGAGAACTAACATCATCAAAATGGTGATATTCCCAAAAGTTCTCTATAGGTTTAATGCAATGCCAATCAAAATCCTAACGGCATTTCTTGTAGAAATAGAGAAAGCAATCATGAAATTCATTTGGAAAAATAAAATATCCAGAATATCAAAAGCAATTCTAACCAGGAAGTGTGAATCAGGCGGTATAGCGATACCAGATTTCAAACTAAATTTCAGAGCAATAGTAACAATGACAGCATGGTACTGGTGCCAAAACAGGCGGGTGGACCAAAGGTACAGAATGGAGGACACAGAGATTAATCCACAATGCTACAACAATCTTCTATTTGATAAAGGAGCTAAAAGCATCAATGGAGGAAGGATAGCATCTTCAACAAATGGTTCTGGGAAAACTGGAAATCCATATGTAACAAAATGAAACTGAATCCCTTTCTCTTACATGCACAAAAGTTCACTCAAAATGGATCAAGGACCTTGATATCAAATCAGAGACATGGCGTCTGATAGAAGAAAAAGTTGGCTACGATCTACATACTGTGGGGTCGGGCTTCAAATTCCTCAATAGGACATCCATAGCACAAGAGTTAATAACTAGAATCAACACATGGGACTTACTCAAAGTAAAAAGTTGTTTCTCAGCAAAAGAAATAATAAGAGAGGTAAATAGGGAGCCTAAATTCTGGGAACAAATCTTTACTCCTCACACTTCAGATAGAGCCCTAATATCCAGAGTATACAAAGAACTCAAAAACTTAAACAATAAGATAACAAATAACCCAATCGACAAATGGGCCGAGGACCTCAACAGACATCTCAGAGGAGGACATATAATCAACAAGTACATGAAAAAATGCTCACCATCTCCAGTAGTCAGAGAAAGGTGAATCAAAACCACCCTAAGATACCATCTCACTCCAGTAAGATTGGCAGCCATTATGAAGTCAAACAACAAGTGTTAGTGAGAATGTGGGGAAACAGGTACACTTGTACATTGCTGGTAGGACTGCAAATTGGTGCATCCAATTTGGAAAGCAGTATGGAGATTTCTTGGAAAGCTGGGAATGAAACCACCATTTGACCCAGCTATTCCCCTTCTCAGTCAATTCCCTAAAGACCTAAAAAGAGCATGCTGCAGGGACACTGCTACATCGATGTACATAGCAGCACAATTCACAATAGCAAGACTGTGAAACCAACCTATATGCCCTTCAATAGATGAATGGATAAAAAAAATGTGGCATTTATACAGAATGGAGTATTGCTCTGCATTAAAAAATGACAAAAAATCATAGATTTGCAGGGAAATGGATGGCGCTAGAGCAGATTATGCTAAATGAAGCTACCCAATCCCTTAAAAACAAATGCCAAATGTCTTCTTTGATATATGGAGATTAACTAAGAACAGAATAGGTATGAAGAGGATGAGAAGAAGATTAACATTAAAACAGGGATGAGAGGTGGGAGGGAAAGGGAGAGAGAAGGGATATTGCATGGAAATGGAAGGAGACCCTCAGGGTTATACAAAATTACATACAAGAGGAAGAGAGAAGAAAGGGAAAAATAATACATGGGGAGAAATTTATTAAGGTAGAGGGGGTAGAGAGAGAAGATGGTAGGAGAGGGGAGGGGAGGGGGGATAGTAGAGGATAGGTAAGGCAGCAGAAAACAACAGACACTAGTATGGCAATATGTGAATCAATGCATGTGTAACTGATGTGATTCTGCAATCTGTATACGGGGTACAAATGGGAGTTCATAACCCACTTGAATCAAAGTGACAAATATGATGTATCAAGAACTATGTAATGTTTTGAACAAGCATAAATAAAAATTAAAAAAAAAAAAAGAAAACTAACTTCGGTGAATGATGCACGCGAATCCTAATATTTGTACAGTAACTGACCCAGTTTAACATCAATGCAAGTAGATTCCTATGGTACATGATGTGTATTTTGACGTTCATTTTTATTCAACACTGGTACATACTATTTCATCAGTTTATGCACATCACAGGATATATATTTCATCCACAATTTAGCAAATTTATAGGCATTTGTTTCACTTTCAATCACTTCCTGCTTCAGAACACATGGATTCCTCCATATTTCTTGATTGGTAATTTCATGAGACTTCTTTCCAAACACATTATTTTCGATCCATAATCACTTTTGAAGCAAAACTCACACACACTTCATGATAAAAAATAACCCTAAGATTACAATTAGATATATAACTGGTTGGAATTAATGATTGTATGTCAATATATGATTTCTTATATATTTTCAGATAACAATTCAATCCATTATTTAAAGTGTAACCAGTTATTTTATTTATTTACAGTATGTTCTATTCATGCATTATCTCTATATTCATAGACACAGGGTACACCACTTTGTACCCCCAATACTAATTTATATGTCTTCAAATATTGCTCATAGAAATGGTGTAAAAAATACTCATGTCACATGATCTACATATATATTTTATCACAATAATTTTCTGGGCACAAAATGCAAAGGTCACACTTATGATTGTACCAAATCCTAAATGGAAGTTGAATATGGATTACTAAAAACTTCCATTTCCAGTTTGCCTAATGCTTTCAAATGTCATTTCTATTGGTGACTACATATTTGTTTCTTCCTAAAATTATGTATTCAATCTCGATCCTGTTGAAAATGTCTAAACCTATCACTCACTTTACAATTGCCTGATTTTGTAATGTCTCTATTGATATCTTCTTTCCTATATTTTCCGCAGTTCATCATTGTGACTGACTCTTCGCATGTGCTGACATTTACATTCACTGTATAAATGAAACCCTATTGCTAAAGAACATTTGATCCAAATTTTATACTCACTCTTCTTCCTAAACCTACCGACTCTCTTCCTTATCCTACCCACTATCCCAATTTGAGTGGATGTTATCTTCTACAATCAATCTTCCAAGGTACAAGGTCCTATGCCATTGATTATCAATTTATCTGAGACAACCGTGCAGAAGATAATTAAAAGCTAAGTATCCCAATCAAGGGCCTCATTCCCTTCTGGGCTACAAATCTTACCTAGATTTCTGTTTTCATACTTATATTTTACCTCTATAGTTTTATAAATATCACAGGTTCCCAATACCATTATTCATCCATCAGAATGATTCCGAACCCAAATTGAACATGTTATTAACCCTAACCATACACTGTTCCCTCAATCTAACTTTACAAAAGAGAAGGGACAGGGTTCGTCTTGCAATCCAGCAATGTAGGGGATCTGCCACCTACTGAGAACCTCAAAGGTCCATGCATATTTGATCCCTGGAGAAGATGTAGGCAGCTATGAAAGACCTGAAAGACCAAAAGTCATCTTCTATGGCAAACAACCTGTTCAGGATGAAGGGTTGTGTCTGAGTAAGCCTCTCTCTTCTTAATGTAGAGAAGATGGACCAAACCAGGCCTATGAGGAGAGCTGTTCCCGCAAACTGGTGTGGCCAATTTGGAAAGCAGTATGGAGATTCCTGGGAAAGCTTGGAATGGAACCACAATTTGACCCAGCTATTGCCCTTCTCGGACTATTTCCTGAAGACCTTAAAATAGTGTATACCTCTGGGATACTGCCACATCGATGTTCTTAGCAGTACAATTCACAATTGCTGCACTGTGGGCCCAACCTAGATGCCCTTCAATAGATGAATGTATAACAAAAATGTGGCATTTATACACCATGGAGTATTAGGCAGCACTAAAATATGACAAAATCATGGAATTTTAAGGGAAATGGATGATAATAGAGCAGATTATGCTTAGTGAAACTAGCCAATCCCTAAAAAACAAATACCAAATGTCTTCTTGGATATAATGAGAGCAACTAAGAACAGAGCAGGGAGGAAGAGCAGGAAGAAAAGATTTACATTAACAGAGACATGAGGTGGGAGGGAAAGGGAGAGAAAAGGGAAATTGCATGTTAATGGAGGGAGACCCTCATTGTTATACAAAATTACATATAACAGGTTGTGAAGGAAATGGGAAAATAAACAAGGAGAAAAAATAATTACAGTAGATGGGGTAGAGAGAGAAGATGGGAGGGGAAAAGAGGGGGGATCATAGAGTATAGGAAAGGTAGCAGAATGCAACAGTAACTAATAGGGCATTATGTAAAAATGTGGATATGTAACCAATGTGATTCTGCAATCTTTATTTGGGGTAAAAATGGAAGTTCATAACCCACTTGAATCTAATGTATGAAATATGATATGTCAAGAGCTTTGTAACGTTTTGAACAACCAAAAAAAGAAAAAAAAAGTAGCCATGTATATGCCAATCGAAAATCATCATGATATATATATATATATATATATATAATCCACAGATGCAAAAATATTCATTTTACTGAACATGGATTTATGTATAATGTTATTGAACTAGGAAGCTCACCCATAGGTTGAATTTTCAGTTCAAACAGCGTTTAGGAGTAGTGATCTCTTCTCACAATTTGTATCTGCCAATTCAGCCACCTCACAAGTATGTACGTGTGATACCAGGTAGGATTCTCTATGTGCATATAAAAATACGTGTGCTACAGAGAAAGGGAGACAGGATTCCCATATTTGTTAACTTTAAAAACACATGTAGAATTATTTCAACAAAAAATTGACTAGATTTATAGCTCCTATACTATATAATGCAAAAGGCAATTCCAACTACACACCATGCCTCCTCTGAACGGCTTGTATTTCTATTCTGCTTGGGTTATGTTTCACCATCATATTAGGATTATTAGTCAGAGTCTAGTAGGGTATGGGTTAGTGTCAGGAATTCAGTATTTCAAATGGAAAATTGGAAAATGAATCCAATGTGTATGCAAATATGTGATATACAATAATCTTCCCACTCTCATCCAGAACAATGCTTTGACATTACCTTTGCCCCAAGTAAGACACAATTAGAGGATAAGAGTTAGAAATTCTGTGAATACTTATCTGGAATGGAAAATGATCAGGAGTTCACAACCTTGGAGGTGGTAGAGGAGTTTCCAAAAGGAAGGGACAGGGGTGATCACTCAACCTGATCTTTCATTAATATTGGGAGCCATCTTGCCTTAAAGCCATGGAAAGATAATTTTTCTTTACTATAAATTACTGCAAATTCTGAACCTGCTTGGAATGCCTGCCCATGCCTTGAACTCACCCATGCCTGTCTTACTGACCAGATCACAGCCCTCTCTGAAACCTTACTGACACCTCATAAATATTGGCCTTCCCTGGCCAGACAACGACCCTCTCTGAGGCTCTAATGGTCCTCATAATTTCTGATGCTGGGGCCAGCAAATAAAAAATGTTAACTACAGTTAGTGTGATGCTTGTCAAAGTTCTGTTTTCTGATACTCCCTTTTTGTGTAACTTTTTGGGCTATAAAGCTGGGGTGTAGGAAAGGTGGGGATGCTGTCGTTTTGAGAAGGAGAGTCAGCCTAGCCGGTTGAACTAATAAGCTTGCCTTAATTTGATTTTAATTGGAGTCAGTGGTCTTTTCTTGCATCCTGGTCTAACATTTTGGAGTTCCCCAGCGAGATGACGTGACCAGATCACAAGACCAGACTGCTGGAAATTCTGACGCTGGCCTTTCCTCCAGGGCTCAGGGCTGGAGAGCCAAGTTCCAAAGCCTTGGAGTGAGCCTTCGGTCCAGGGAGCACTGCAGTGAACCATCACACTAAAACTATTAGCAAGCACCTGGTGGAGGAGGCCTCCATTGGTAGGTGGTGCCTTTATAACATCTGATATCTGGTTAAGGGAGATGTCTTCTGATTACAGAGAGGTGGCCTGGGGAGGCTCACATGTTCTCCTCTCCAGGACAGTAACAAGAATTGTTCTGTCCTCTGTTCTGTTCTGTATGGAATTTCTCTGAAAGAGTAGAAAGGTGCAGCCGGGCACGCAGGAGCTCCTACCCCGGAGCTTCAGCAAGACATTTCATTGCTCCTCAGTTTTTCTGTATCTTCACCAGGTTTCTGTTTCTTTGTGTTTTGTTTTGTGTTCTATATGTTTTTTGTTTGTTTGTTTTTGTGCATTTTGTTGTTTGATTTCTGTGGTAAAAACTTAAGGATATTGGACGTAAAAATGGGTAATAAAGCAAGTAAGCCTTACACCCTTTGGACTGTGTTCTAAAAAACTGTGATGAAGTTTACCCCCCTTTGTTAAGCAGGATGAGAAAAGCCCCTAGCTGGCAGCCTGGAACTCACCCACTGCAGAGGGCAATGCCTGCTGGCCACCAAGGAACAGAGTATCTCCCAGGTTAACAATGGAAACTCCTTTAAAACCCCTTGTTGCTCCAGTTCAAGAGAGTCACAACCTTTGGGCAGAGTCCCCTGTGTTTCTGCTTTGTTAGCAAAGCAGCAAACCTCCCTTTTTATTTTTCTCAAACCCTGTCCTCATTATTAAATAGGTATTAATTCGCTTCAAGGTCAGAAACCGAAATTTAAGTTACAAATTTTGATAACCCCCCGACCCTGGAACTTTTTGAGAGCTGACTACTGAAATGTTAGGAGATGGAGCGAGATTGGGGTGGAACCAAACCAGAGGAGCTAGTCCCATAAGTAAAAGGAGGGACTGAGGGACTCCCAGCATCTACCAAAGCCCTGCTGCTTCAAGGAATTCCTTCCTTCGTTCCCTGCACTGTAAGGATTATGCCACCTCTGTCTTCTTAAAAAAAAGAAAAAGAAAAAGGGGACACTAAATGCAGTAAAGTCACCATGGAAACCCTTGATATTACATTTCAGGTTGCCCTCTGTGAAAACATCTGATCCCCTTGTGAGGACATCTATCCTGCCACTGGTGTAGGAAATTTTTCTCTTATCTGCTCTGTTTTTAAGGCTTCTGTCTGTCAGCCATAGTCTGGACCTCCTTTCTGTCTGTCTTGTGTCTTTGTTTCTGGCCCTTTAAGACATGTGCAATAATGTGCTGATATTATAAATTGTTTCTTGGGAATTATATTAGTTCAATGTGTGTCTAAATGATGATGTTTTATTGTAACAATCTGGTATCTGGATGGGTTTTTGTAGCATTGCTCAATCTTGCAGTTAAAAGTCGGGTTTAGGTAATTGTTTAGTTTATGATTTCAGATAATTCATGCCAGATAACTTAAATACTTAGGATGGAAAACTAAAGCACTCTACTTCCAAGTTGGCAAGTAACTTCCCAAACATTCAGTTTTATTTGTCACTAATTTTGAATTGGGTAGACTGAGAAAATATCACAGTGTGTACCAGTGCATTAATTTGGACAAGGATAGTAAATCATAGTATGGTATCTGTTGACAAAACAAGATGTAAAGATATAAAATTTTGTGAATTTCATCTTAAAATTGTATCATAATTTTCAACATCCAAACCTCAAAATTATGGTTAAAATGCCTTAGGCCTGAGGTGTCTGCTCAGAATAGCAGTTTTTCCCTGCTCCTTTCAGACCTCAGCCAGGACTTTTGTTGAAATGCAAATGAAAGAAGCCTGCAAGCTCAGTAGGAGACTGATCTGAGGCCTAAGGCAGGAAAAAAGGAAAATTGTATGGTATTTACTAATTACTGGGCAGTCATATTTTCTAGGACTCTTATTTTTTTCCTTAGATTCTGTATTCTTTTTTGAGCTCATGAATTTGATCCTACAGACCTAGGTTAATGTTATTCTGATCAGCTCTATCTTTGACCAACAGTGGAGTTTTTGAAACATTGCAATGGAGATTTCAACTGCAAAAAGCTACAAGGCCTTTACTATTATTATGTGTGCACACTTTTGTTATGTGTTGTATGTCTATATATACATATATCCCTATATCATATATATGTTATACAAATTAACACATATAAGGAGCACTCATAAAAAAAGCACTCATAAAAACAAATTTTAAAACGTGGATCCAAAGATCTTTAATTCACGTGATTTAATTGGTACAATTTAAATTGGATAAACAGATAAAAATAAATGTCTTTAAATTTAACCTTACAAGTTTTTCTAGGTGTTCAAAAATCTAATAAAATATTAATGCCGACAAAAGGTCTAATATGCCTTGGTTCTAGGACTTTTTCTTCAACAAAAAATGGTACACTGTTCAATACATTTGTCTAATATTTTGATAAATAAGTAAAGTAAATTTGATATTGGATTACTCATTCATGAGTACTTTTGTTAGATATCTGATTGATTTACTAAGCTCTGTATAAGTTTGTCCTGAAGTCTGTATAAGATTGTAAAAATCAGTCATGTGTTAAAGAGACAAAAATTTCTTAAAACATAAGTTTACCCATAACATTGTGGTTATTAAGTTTTATTTTTCTAGAGCAAGCAACCATAAAAATTAAACAACTGATTAAATAAGAACTGTTATTTTAGAGCACTGTACTGCCATTTCTTTAAAAGCTAAACTTGGTTAATGTAGAAAAATCAATGCAATTGTGATGCTATTAATGTGCTCATATCTTCCAGGTATACAAGTCTGTAAGGTAGAAACTTTAAAAGAGCATTATATCAAGCTGGTGTTCTGAAGTTGTATGGTAAAAAAAAAAAAAATATATATATATATATTGGGATTTATTTACCTGTTGTCAATAAGATATGTAAACTTTTATGTTACTTTTTATATTGGGGAACAATTTAAATGTATTTTAAGTTAATGAGAGCCTAATCTATGTAAAGGTTAAAAACTTTCAGCCTTTTTTTAATTCATGTTTTAAATGCTATATCATATGGTGTTAGCTAATGTTCATGTGACCTCAAACAATTTATGTAAACTTTGTAAAATGATATTTAAAAAACAAAGATTAGCTTTAGAATTAAAACACTTAAGATTAATAAAGAGCCCTTCCTTACCTGAGATAAGGCTCTGTGTCCCATCTTATTATGTGAGAATGACTACGAAAGCAGTAGGTCAGATGTTATTTCATTTAAAGATATTTTCAAAAGTTTTTTTTTTTCCTGTCAACATTACTAGCATCTCAAACAGAGGATATAATGTATAACTCAGCCAAAAATTTTAGGGTAGCTATTACACGAACTAAGTTTGTTTACTGTTGTTAATTTTATTTTGTAATTTCCTTATGGGTGATATAAAGATTCCCTGTTAGTGTTTTACAGAAGTGTTGCTTTAAGAACACAACATTGGTTAATTTAAGATAATTAGCCATCACCTACAAGACAGACAGAATAATACAGATCCCAAATAATAAAAAGATAAATAATTTTAAATTATAGACATTAAAGCCCAGTACTCTTAATATAAGTCTGTTAAAATTTATTTGATGGATGTTTAAGATTAGGATTTAAAATTAAAGTTATATGAAAAGGGACAAGAAAACCAATATTTGGCTCTTGCCCTCTGAGTCAGTCTGTATCCAGGGAACAGCGGACTTCTCTAAAGAGCTTTGCAACTCTGAACCACATAACTTCCTGATCAGGGAGATTAATGAGACCACTGGAGAACAGAAAGCCAATCAGTGCATTTGCTACGAAGAGGAGAGTCATCAGAGAAGGGAGACATCCCTGATGCTTCCGAGGGAAGCCACATGGTCAAACAAGACCTGGACCCACCTAGCGCAAATGGCACTAGCAGAACTGAGAAGCTGCTCTCAAGTTTCCCCAGGAATGACTCCCATAAAAGCTCAGCTGACTGTTCACAATAGATAGAAACAAAAGTCAGTTTGACTGCTTCATCTTAAACACTTAGAAAAGACAGTTAAAAACAAATTACAGCCATTCCTGGGCATTTTATATAATAATAGTAATAATAATATTTTAAGGTATACACTTTATGTTAGCCTCCCAAAATAAGTAAGACTAAAGGCTACAAAGAAGGATTCTCAGACAGGAATGCCTGATAACTATAAAAAGAGGCTATCAAGATTATCTGCCAGAGGCAGAAGTTTTTAGTTTAAGGCCTACAGATATTCTTAACCTAAACACATAGTCTTGGTATTTGTTAGTATGATTATGCAGCAATGAGTAAGAGAATTAAAGGTTTCTCTATTAGACACAGAGGTCATACTAGTAAAAGTATTTTGCAAGATCAGATGACATTAAATTATTAAACTGAATCTTATGGGGAGGGACAAATATAACACTAAAAGTTAAATATTAAGTTGACAGTCCTGATAACTGGGAATATTTAAGACTGGTGAGGAAACTTCTATACAGTGACATGTTCCAGCTGCTGCAACATTTATTAAGTACTCATGTTTTTTTGTTTCTCTCATAGAAGAACCCATCCCCAGATGACTTTACTACCTGTTCTTCCCAATCCAGACTTCAAACCTAACTGACTTCTAAAAGGCGACTAATGTCCCTCAGGCGGTGCCCCCTCACGTCACCCTCTCTCAGCTCAGAAGAAGTCTAAATGAGTCACGCCTCTCTTCTTACAACAATGGAGACAAAAATAAATAGAATATCAATATAAGTAATTAATTAAGTCAGGTAAAATCAGGGAGACGTGTTTTTGGGTGAGTTCAAAAAATCGGGAGACTATTACCTGAGGGATTAAAATTCCCACAGTGCTCTTCCTACCCAATCAAATATATGAAAGGAACACATTAGAAAAGGGGGGAATGATTGACCCAACCTTATCTTTTATTAAAATTGGGAGCCATCTTGCCACAAAGCCGTGAAAAGATAATTTTGGCTTAACTATAAATTACAGCAATATCTGAACCTGCTTGGAATGCCTGCCCGTGCCTTGAACTCACCCATGCCTGGCTATCTGACCAGATAACAGCCCTCTCTGAAACTTTTTTGACACCTCATAAATATTGGCCTTCCCTGGCCAGACGACACTCTCTGAGGCTCTAATGGTCCTCATAAATTCTGATGTTGGGGCCAGCAAACAAAAATGTAAACTACCATTAGTGTGATGCTTGTCAGAATTCTGTTATTTTTAACCCCACTTTTGTGTAACTTTCTGGGCTATAAAGCTGGGCTGCTCTTCTGTTCCCGACGTTTTGGGAGGGAGAGGCAGCCAGGGTGGTGGAAATAATAAGCTTGCTTTAATCTGATTTTAATTGGAGTCAGTGGTCTTTTCTTGCGACCTGGTCTAAAAGGTAAACACTACACAAACCTGGAGCTCTGCCGGACTAAAGACTTCTTGAGAAAATGCCTTTGACGATGCGCACTTGACATATATGTTGTTGTCAGAAGCGTTAGCTTCCATTCAAATGAGACCATCAAAGCTGGGTCTACATCTATGAGACCTGGAAAACATTGTTTCAATTTTTTCAAAGAACATGAGGCAGCAGTGCTGACTTCTCTCTGTAGGTAAACTGTGGCCACTGAAAGCTAAGTGTCTCCGCATGTGGATTGTGAAGCCATTTGGTCATCCTCCAATTTTCATGGTGTTTCTTTCTACTGCACTGGGAGTTTGGTATTTGCTTCATGAAATACAATGAGTTCAACTGGTACACAGTGCTGGAGGGAGTCCTGTCACGTGTGGTGGGTCCGGGTCTGCAGGAGAATGCACCAACCAGGCTTCTATCCCACATAGCTTGACCCTTTGACCATAGCAACCTGATTCTGAACATTGCCCTGAAACGTCTCCATATAACAAAATGCCTTTTATGGAGAGGTTTCAGACATATAAGTGATTCCTGTCTGTAACATGTCAGCCACAAGTCATTTGGATGTCAATGGCAGAATCACATGTCCCGACCACAGATGTTTTATCACACACCTGCACACAACAGCTTTTGGCCCACTACTCAGCAGGCCCCAACATACTGGCATCTCTGTTCTACACCATTTTCATAAAACCCAGTCAATCAAGGCACTGTCTGGTACACTCAGGATCAGCAACTGTACATCCAAAGGTTCTCCAGTGGCAGGTGGCCATGGGAAGTTCAAAAATTTCATGGTATTTATCTAGCCATTTTCAAAGATGAAGTTGGAGAAACTGTGGGTTTCAATTCATTAAGGAACCATTAAATTTAGAGGAAGCACATTTCAATGAATAATCTAGAGAACTCTCACAGGCAAGGGTTCCCAAAGACTGGCCAAAAGGTCACATGAAGCCAGCCCCATTGAGGTCTACAATGTAAGGTCCATGTGTGTTTTGACTCTCAACTATGGCTTCCAAGTCTTTCAGAATAAAATCATGTGATATCCTGGCTGAGATTCCCAGTGCTCTGTGGAAAGCCACTCTGGGCTTAGATCTCAGTGTCCAAGGGCGACTCTCATGTGTGGCCTCCTAAAATCCCAGCACAATTCATGGCAATACTTCTCTGAAGTCAGTTCCATAACGCATTCTCTAAGAAGAATCACACCAGAGTTCAAGCCCAGGTGGACCCAGGCATCTCTTACAACCACCACACAAATGACCACAATTAAAACTAAAACACTCCCACATGCTCCTCATCTTCTTCCACATAGACATTCATCATAAACTCTGGCTGGAGGTTTCCATGAAGGGCACAGCCCAATACACTGTTCAAAATAAGCACCCTTGTCCCTCATTTGCCTAAAGTCAGGGTGGCCTGGACACCCTTGCTGTGAACCAAGAGTGATCAAATAGGCCTGCCCTATATCTGATCTGCTTCTCCAATTTGAGGACTAATGACTGTCTGGTATAGATTCTTTATGTGAATTGGTATCATAGAAAACCCAAGCCCCTATCGGCTAGCCTCTGCAGGGATTTGAAGAAATGATTTGACCCAAATGATCCCTATTCTCACTTGATTAACTCAGGAAGCTTACAGAGGAAAGTGAGAGACTTCATCCACAATGACTGCTCTTTTGGCCATTTTGGTTTTGGATGCACACTTGGAAACTTTCTTTAGATCCATCAGGTGCTGAGAATCTAAGCCACTGCCACCACACTGGGCCAAGTGGCTGTTCCAGACACATCCCTTTCCAAAGCAATTAAGCAAAGAGCCACAGGTGATGCCCATTCATTTCCATTTGAAAACTGTTTTCTTCAGGCTTCACAAAGGGTTGGCCTGAGGCAAAGACCTTCCTGACATTCAGGGTAATAGAAACATAAGTAAGCAAATGGCCCAAAGCAGGGTTTCTCCACTGAGACTTTACTGGTCACACTGATATCTGAGTTTTCTGAGATGCTCCCATTCCCTTCAGCTATCCAGTACATGGCCATGTAACAGAGCTTGGACGTGGTACATATCTTGGAAACAAAACCATGAGGATACTCTGGAGAGTGGCCAGTATTCAGGAAGAAAAGAGGAACTTAGGAAGATAGTAGCTGTTCACCTTCCATTAGGCAAGCCGCACTCCATTCTTAAATTGGGTGAGAAGAATGCTGGGGAGCTTTATACTAGACAGGACACAACTATTGATGCATTCGCATTTCAAATGTCTACAACCACGGATACAGTGGGATACACAGACATTGAAACACTCGTGTTGTCAAACGACTTTCTAGAAACTTTCCAGTACAAACCTAGATGAGACAAAACCACAATCTCACACCGACACCCACAACGGCACCTCCTTCCCCCAAGTATGACTGCGACTATCCTGAGTGTCCTCTGACTGGTGGGCCATACTATGTTCCCACGAAATGGCCTGTCCTATCTCAGATCTGGTCTTCTTTGCAAACTTTTTGAAGTTGTCAGGAGCCATGGTTGAGCCACTACCTGCTTTCTCAGAAAAAGCCGCTCTTCAGAGCTCTCCTGAAATTTGGCCATCATCACATAAGTAGGTACCAAGAAACACTGACTCTGTCTTTGGTAAATTCAAACAATTGAGACCACTGGGACTGAAACTAAGACTTGCTCTGGGTGCATGGCTTCCTGGATCCCAAGTTCAGAGAGTTCCATCACCAAGGAAGTGTTGTAGGTCACTTCCTTCAGGAACTGAATGAGGTCACTGCGATGGAAAACCACTTTGTCCTAACAGTTGCTTCCAATGGTCCCATGAGATGGAGGCTGCCCCTACTTCCTGTGACACTTTCACAAGTTAGAATGGTATATCAACCATAGGCATCCGGGAACAGCTCTGTACACAGGCCTGGTTTGGTCCATTTAATCGACATTAAGAAGAGAGAGGCTGATTCAGACACATTCCTTCATTCTGACCAGGTTGTTTGACATGGAAGTTGACATGGATTTGACTTTTGCTCTCTCAGGTCCTTCATAGGTAAAAAGGTCGGTCAAAAGTCGGAGGAAAAGTCCACCAAGAGACTGTCTCATGCCACAGCAAAGGGTTTATTGGGCGTCCAGCATGCTGGGGCTCAGAGCTAACTTCATAGGAGCAAAGAACAAAGAGCCCCAAGAACAACTTGAGCAGAGTTTATTTACATTCTTTAGAGAGGGCAGGGACTTTGCATACATCATAGCCTCCTTTAGCAAATCAACATACCACGGGAAAATCAAATAACAACCCAAAAACATGATTAGCACATTCATTGGCAGGAAGAGGTCGGACAGGGGGTGATTGGTTAGCCCTGAGAAGGGGTATACGTTTAAACTGATTGGTTGAAGCCCTGAGATGTATACGTGATTAGCTGCACGGTTTCTGGGAAGGGGTTGTTTAGTAACTAGGTGGTCAGGGAAGATTTCAACACACATCTAATTGGCAGTTCCGGGAATTGTCTTAACTGCCACAGGAATTTCAGGTTCTGAGTGCAGCTGGAAACTTTACAAAACCTGGTTCTTTATGTTTCAATTTTAATTTCCTTTATTCTTTCATTTCCCACTCCTTTTTCTTACTACATTTAATCTTAAAAGTAATGAATCATAATTATTGCGGGGTCTCACACTCTATTTCTGCCAGTGGAGTGTATTTCTGTCTGATTACGATGAGTTTTTCCTGCCCAATTTGAGCCTGGAGAAAGGAAACTAAGCGGTTAAGCAAACAAGGTCCCACAGTTAGCAACACCATAAGGATGATCAGGGGTCAAGCTAAGCCTGAAAGGAGTGTAGTTAACGAGGGGGACTGGGTAAACCATGACTCAAACCACCCTTGTTGAATCTCCCTTTCTCTCTGGCGCTCTTCAAGGCATTTTCTCAATTTACTCATGGATTCTCTTACAACTCCAGTATGGTCAGCATAAAAACAACATTCTTCTCTCAGTGCAGCACAGAGGCCCTGCTCCCTCATGAAGAGGAGGTCTAATCCTCGCCTGTTCTGTAAAACAACTTCAGAGAGAGAGTTTAAGGATTCCTACAGCACTGTGATGGAGGTCTCTAATGTCTTCCAGTCTTGATCTATTGCTGTTTCTAATCAGGCCATTTGTTGTGACCCATGGATGATAGCAGCTGTTCCCGTACCCACTCCTGCAGCAGCTCCTATCCTCAATAGGATAGCTAGAGTAAGGGACACTGGATGACAGCAAAATCAGGTTGTTTGTCCCCCTAGTAGACCTTAAAATGATTCTGCATCATAATAAAGAACCCTGGGGAGTATCTGCACCATTACACAATAATTTACAAAGCTGTCAAATACATGGGTTGAAATGCAAGGAGTTCTGACTGTGTGGAGTTCAGTACAATTAAGGTTCCTTTAATTAGTTCCCAGGGGCAGGAGTCAACTGTACTCTGGACTGGGGAAGTAGGCAAAGATGGAAACTGGGAAGTATGAGATGGTAGAGGGGTTCTGGTAGATCTAGGCATGGGAGGTTTTGGAGGCTTAATTCCTGGCTTGAGGGGATTGGGCCCTATTGCTGTGGGATTTTCCTCCTTTTTAAGCAGGATGGTGAACCAGTGACCAACGTCATAACGAGGGCCGTAAATATAGAATCGCATTTCCCACGTATTTTCCATAGACCATGTTGTTCTGAGGTAGCCCCTTCCTTTGGAAGTGAAAGTTATATTGAGGGGGTAACATAGACTATTCTTTCCAGAGTGAGTTTTTGACACAACTTGGCTAGCGGCACATTTCTTGGGATCAATCCAGGTGTCATTTTTTCCAACCTGAATGATACTGTCTGGGGAATTTGGGTTCAACCATGTAGCTCCCGTTTGTTCACAACCCCAAGATCTAAAATAAATGTCACTGGGTCCTCCACAGGTTTGGGCCTGTTTGCGACTTCAGAAATCAGCTGGGCACACATAAAAATCAAGACTGGCTAGTTTACACCTGAGCTGGGGAAGATGATATCCATAATTCATGGGGTAAGGTGGTCTATGTTGCCCTGGTTTGGGTTTGAGTGGGATCTGTGTGGAGTCCTCTATGTCAGGGAGATCCTAGTCAGAGAGGCCTATGGCAAGCTGACAAATGTCCAGGTAGAGAGATGGCCACCAAGTCCATAAGAGGGCTGTATGTGAAATAGACCACACTACTTGCCCAGTAGGATTTATAGCTGCCATTGTTGCTGAACAGGCTGATGGTGATTAGGACTGCTGGTGGTCAGGGGAAGAATCCATAGCCCTACCCACACAACGGACACGCAACTTGAGAGGGTTACCACTCTGTTCCAGTTTCCAGCCGGATGCTGGACAGGGCGCAGGCTTGAGATGGGTGGCACGGATCCAGGAAGTGATTCCATCCACTTTCACCACTGTGGGTGTTATAAGCAGCACCTGGTATGGTCCTTTCCAGCGGCGATCCAGGGATGATACCTGATGCCGTCTCACATAGACGAAGACTCCCACTTGATATCGATGTGGGGTTCCCTCGTCTCCAGGCTGATAAGCAGTGGCCAACTGTTTCCACAGGTATTGCTGGGTGCTGTGTTTGTTCATGGGCTTTAAGTCTGTCAAGCAAGGGGGTGTGAAAGGAATAATTAAGTCTCAGAGTTGGGGTTAGGTCCCTTACTGGAGGAGGGGCACCATAGAGAATTTCATAAGTGGTGAGTTTACACAAAGAGGAAGAGGGTGTACTTCTTGCACGAAACAGTGCTTAAGGTAGGAGCATAGTCCAATTTTTTATGCCGGTCTCCAAGCTTAATTTCTTTAAAGTCTCTTTGATGGTTCTAATCATCCTTTCTACCTGTCCTGAGCTCTGGGGTCTATAAGCACAATGTAACTTCCAATTAATCTTCAGGGTCCTGGTGAATCCCTGACTTACCTGGGCAACGAATGCCGGTCCATTATTGGACCCTATTACCTTAGGCAGGCCGAACCTTGGAAAAATGTCTTCTAGAATCTTTTTGAGCACCGTCTGAGCCGTTTCTTTCTTCATGGGGAAGGCTTCAACCAATCATGAAAGAGTATCTACAAAGACTAGGGGATATTTAAGTCCATACCTTCCTGGCTTAATTTCAGGAAAAGTCCACTTCCCAGAATTGTCCTGGTCTGGTTCCTCGTAAGCGCTTCCCTGCAGGAAGCTTGGATGGGTAAGCATTAACTAATTGGCAGACGTGACAAGCTCTAGTCACCTGCTAAGCTATTTCTTTCCTCTGTGAGTCAGTCATTAATAAATCCTTTCTTCGGTCCTTTAAGAGAGCCTATAACTTCTTTGATCTTAAGTGGGTGAGCTAGTGTACGTCTTTGACATAAAGGTGGGCTTTTTGAAATTTTAAACTTGGCTCTGTAGGGTCCCAGAGTTCTGTATCTGTCTCCTCACATGATAAGTTGCCTGAATGTTCCAGTGTGGCCAAGTCTCCTGAATGTTGATCCCCCTGGTGTGGAAAAAGTTAACAGAGTCACTCCGTTTAGGGCTGCCAATTAAGCTTCCTCATCTGCCCTTCTGTTTTTAACTGCGACGAGGTCGTTTCCCTTCTGGTGCCCTGGACAGTGCACTATAGCTAGTTCCTTAGTGCCCTGCCCTGCTGAGAGAAGGTGGAGAATCTCAACTTTGTTCTTTATTTTTTTTCCCAGTGGAGGTTAATATCCCCCTTTGCTGGTAAATAGCCCTGTGCACATTAGCATTGCCAAATGCATAGCGGCTATCAGTGTATATGGTGGCCCTTTTGCCTGTTGCTAGTTCCAATGCTTTCGTAAGGGCAATCAGTTCTGCCTTTTGGACTTATGTCTCTTCTGGGAGACCAGAGGATCAGATGACATTAGTTTTGCTAACTACTGCTGCTCCAGCCCGCCACATACCATCTTGGAGGAAGCTGCTCTCTTTCGTAAACCATACGACTTCAGGGTGAGGCAGTGGCTGGATTTTTCAAGTCTCGTCCTATACTGGTTTCCTCTGACAGTATGTGTTGACACTCATGAGCGACAGGTCCTGATGATTCTTCTGGCAGCCAGGTTGAGTGGAGCAGAAGGTCCAAGAGTTATTCTGTCTTTGCTAATCCAGAGGCTCTGGTAGTGGTTTATTCTGGAGTTTGATAGCCACCTCTCTGGAGGTTGACAGATGATGCTCTCCAGGGCATGGGGGGCTATCATGGATAGCTTCTGTCCCAACGTTCATTAATGAGCATCTTTTATTAGAAGCGCTGCCACTGCTATAGCTCTTAAGCAACGGGACCACCCAGTAGCCACTGGGTCCAGTTTTTTTGATAAGAATGCTACCGACCTTTTCCAAAGTCCCAAATTCTAAGTGAACACTCCCCGTGCTATTCCTTTCTTTTTCTCGATGTAGAGAGTGAAGGGTTTATCTATATCTGGGAGTGCTAAGGCCGGAGCAGATAGCAGCACTTTTTTTGACATTATCAAAAGCTTGTTGGTGCTCAGGGGTCCATTGGAATTGGGCATTACACTTTATCAGCGGGTATAAAGGGGCAGCCAGAGAGGTGAACCCAGGAATCCATCACCTGCAAAAGGCAGCAGTCCCAAGAAACTCTCTGAGTTGTCTCTTATTAGATGGGGGTGGTATCTGCACAATGGTTTGTTTTCTGTTCTCAGTGAGCCATCATTTGCCACCCCTAAGAGAATAACCCAGGAAGATTACTTCTTGCTGACAAATTTGGGCCTTTTGGCAGAAGCCCTATATCCAAGCCGAGCAAGCTCGGATAATAGTGCTTGGGTCCCAGACTTATAGTTCTCCTTGGTGTCCGCTGCCAGTAGCAGATCATCCACATATTGGAGTAGGGTGACTTCGGGGTGTGCAGTTCTGAAGTCGTTTATGTCCCTGTGGAGGGCTTCATCAAAGAGAGTGTGGGGGGGGTTGAACCCCTGTGGTAGTCTAGTCTAGGTTAGTTGGCCAGATGTTCCAGTTTCTGGGTCTATCCACTCGAAAGCAAACAGCAACTGACTGTCCTTATGTAGAGGCAAGCAGGAGTAAGCATCTTTTAAGTCCAGCACAGTGTACCATTCCCGCTCCAGATTCAGAGTGCTAAGCAAATTATATGGATTGGGTACTGTGGGGTGAATGTCCTGCACTCTGTTGTTGATCTCTCTTAGGTCTTGAACAGGACTGTAGTCCCTAGTTCCTGGCTTTCTTACTGGTAGCAGGGGGGTATTCCAGGCTGATTGACAGGGCCTTAGGACCCCAATGGCCAATTATTTCTGAATATGGGGACTTATCCCATCCTTAGCTTCTTTGCTTAGAGGATATTGTTTAACACTGATTGGAGAGGCCGAGGCTTTTAATTCTACTACTATTGGAGGTTGTTTTACAGCTAGACCTAACCCAGCAGTTTCTGCCCAGGCATTAGGATAATCTTTTATCCATTTCTGTTGTAGTTTGCCTCTTTGATCAGTCCTAGGGGGCACGAAGTGTTGATGTTCATCTTCTACAGACATAGTCAATTCTCTGACTATGGGAGTTTTTACTGAAGGCTTTAGAACATCCACTTGGGGACCATCAGGGTTAAAAGTTACTCTATCCCCGAGTTTGGTAAGCAGATCCCTGTGCATCAATGGGGCTGGGCATTCTTGGATTGCTAGGAAAGAGTGGTGGACTTTTCATTTTCCTACTTCCATAATCCTCTTAGTTGTCCAAGCCCGATATGTAGTGCCATTAGCCCCTTGAACTAGGGACCATTTATTTGATATGGGGCCCAGTGAAGACTTAAGGGCTGAGTATACTGCTCCTGTATCCACTTCAAAGTTCACTGGAGTCCCCTCCACTTCAAATGTTACCCTGAGGTTGGGGAGGGGATCCGAGCCCTGACATTCCAAGTCCTCTTCTAGAGTCAGCATGGCGGGCTGCTGTGGCTTCTTCTTTTTGGGGCACTCTTTGACTCAGTGTTCTTTTTCTGTACAGTAGGTACATTGATCTGAGGCCAGGGACAGCCTTTGGCGTGGGCCCAAGTATCCCTTTCTGACTCCCTGCTTTTTAATTTCTGGCGTATTTGCTGCTGTGAAGAAAACCTTAGACAATGCTTTTGTCTGCCTTTTGCTCCTTTCATCCTCCTTTTGTTCCCTTTCCTTCTCTCTCCTCTGTTCCCTCTCCTCCTCAGTTTCTCTCTTAAAATATACTTATATACTTATACTATATACTTATAATATATATCTTATAATATACTATTTCAGCTTCTCTGTCTAAATCTCTTAAGGTCGTATTTTGTAACCCATCTAGACATTGTAACTTTCTCTTAATATCTTGGGCAGCCTGCTCAATAAAGGCCATTGTAACAAATGCCTTTTGGTCATCTGCCTGAGGATCAAAAGGAGTATATTTTCTATATGCTTCCTTAATTCTCTCCAGAAACATAGAGGGAGACTCATTAGGCCCTTGGATAATCTCTCTTACATTGGCCAAATTGGTCGGCTCTCTGGCGGCCACTAGGAGACCCGCTATTAGAGCCTGGCGATAAGTGGACAGATGCTTCCTACCTTCAAAGGTGTTGGGGTCCCAGTTGGGTCGGTTCATGGGCCCATAGGAATGGAGAGAGAGCATCACAGGGGCTTCTGAGTTTTCTATTATCCGTCGCCGGTGGGTTCCTTTAGGTTGCCCAGCTTCCTTCAGGAGAGGAGGGGTTGCTGCTGCTGTGGGGAAGTCCCCTGGAGGGCTTGGGTCTGGCCCAATTGCCTCTAGCAGTGGAGAGGCTGAGTCAGCGGTGGGAGGATCATCAGGAACTGTGTTGGGGGTTGGGGAGGGAGAGTAGACGATAAGGAGGGGGTGGAGTGTCCAGTCTTGTGACTCAGGGAGAATGGAAGGAAGAGGGAGAGGAGCGGAAAGTTTGAATGATAGGAATGTTGGGGAAGGGGTATATGGCTGTTGATCTGGGTGGCCACGTGGCCCCGGCTGAAAGAAAATATCTCTGAATTTTCAGATTAGAGGAAAGTGGAAGGATTCTTCTGGGGCCATCCGAATTCGAGGATGGGTCATTCTGAAGCACAGAGAGTCTGCCAGGTACAGTGTTTTACTGAAAAAGAAAGATTCTGGGCCCTTGAGCGGACATCAGTCCAATGATCAAGGGTCAGGGACAGAGAAGAGGAAGTGCTTTGTCCCATAATGGGAGTTACTCAAACAGGGACAGTGAAGTCACAAACACAACACAGACAAAGACAAACAGTAAACGTTTAACATGAGTCCAAGACAAAGATTAGAACTGAGTAACTGGCAATGGGTTAGACAATAAAGACAGACAGTAAACTCAACATGAGTTCAGAACAATGACCAAAACTGAGTTACCGGCAAAACCTGATGGGCTGGCAAATCGAATCCTGAAGCAAAACATAACCGAGTTGAGGAAACTACTATTCCTTGAATTCCCTAGTCCTCCGGAGTGTCCCTCAGGGACGTGACCTTGGCGCTGTGACACGTCTGTCACACCATAGGAGAGAGCTAATGCTCTTCACCAACAGCCACTTTGCCACGCCCTAGCCAGAAACCCGAAACCAGAAAGAGGCACCTTACTTACCCCGAGAGGAGTCCCTTGAGGTCTTCCGTCCACCGCTGCCGGATATCTCACCTGGGGCCTCCAGATGAAAAGGTGCTGCGAACGTCAAAGAAAAAGACAACAAAGAGGCTTTCTCATGCATCAGCAAAGGGTTTATTTGGGGTCCAGAATGCTAGGGCTCAGAGCTCCCTTCAGAGGAGCAAAGAACAAAGAGCCCCGAGAACAACTTGAGCAGAATTTATATACACTGCTTAGAGAGCTCAGGGACTTTACATACATCATAGCCTCCTTTAGGAAATCATCATGTACCACGGGAAAATCAAGTAACAACTCTAAAACATGATTAGCACATTCATTGGTGGGAAAAGTTGGGGAAGGGGGTGATTGGTCAGCCCTGAGAAGGGGTATACATTTAAACTGATTGGTTGAAGCCCTGAGATGTATACGTGGTGAGAAGCACGGCTTCTGGGAAGGGGTTGTTAAGTAACTAGGTGGTCAGGGGAGATTTCAACACACATCTAATGGGCAGTTCCAGGAATTGTCTTAACTGCCACAGGAATTTCAGGTTCTGAGTGCAGCTTGGAAACTTTACAAAACCTGGTTCTTCACATTTCAATTTCAATTTCTTTTATTCTTTCAGAACCTTACAGTCATTCACAATGACTGCTCTTTTGGCTATATTGGTTTTGGATGCACACATGGGATCATTTTTTTGATCCGTCTGTTGCTGATAATCTAAGCCACAGCCTCACACAGGGCCAAGAGCCTGATTAAGACACATCTCTTTCCAAAGCAATTACTTCTCTGAGGTCAGTTTCAGAACACAGTCTCTGAGGAGAATCACACCAGTGTTCAAGACCAGGTGGACCCAGTCATCTCTTCCAACCGCCACACAAATGACCACAATTAAAACCAAAACACTCTCACATGGCACTCATCTTCTTACATATATACACTCATTATACCCTTTGGCTAGAGGTTTCCATGAATGGCTCAGCCCAAGAGAGTGTCCAAAATAAGCTCTCTTGCCCCTCATTTGCCTAACCTCAGGGTGGCAAGAACACCCATCCTGTGAACCAGGATTGATCACATAGTTCTTCCTTTAATACTGCACTGCTTCTCCAATTTGAGGCCTACTGACTGTCAGGTACAGATTCCTTATGTGATTTGAAGTAATTAGGAAACCAAAGCAACATTGCAGCGCTTGAAAGAACTCATTTGACCCAAAGGATCCCTATTCTCACTTGGTGGAGGTCAGGAAACTTACAGAGGAAGGCGAGAGACTTCATCCACAATGACTGATCTTTTTGCCATTTTGGTTTTGGATGCACACATTGGATCTTTCTTTAGATCCATCAGGCGCTGATAATCTAAGCCACAGACTCACACAGAGCCACAAGGCTGATTCAGACACATACTTTTCCAAAGCAGTTAAGCAAAGAGCCACAGGTGATGCCCATTCACTTCCATTTGAAAACTGATTTCTTCAAAATTCACAAAGGGGTGGCCTGAGGCAAAGACCTTCCTGACTTCAGGGTAACAGAAAAATAAGTCAGCAAATCCCAATGCAGGGTTTCTCCACTAAGACTTTCTTGGTCACACTGATATCTGAGTTTTCTGAGATGCTTGCAATTCCCTTCAGCTATCCAGTACATGGCCATGTCACAGCGCATGGAGGTGGTACATATCTTGGACAAAAAACCATGAGCCTATTCTGGAGAGTGGCCAGAATTCAGGAAGAAAACAGTAACTTAGGAAGATAGTAGGTGTTGCCCATCGAAAAGCAACCAGCAGGCCTTTCCTAAAATGGGCAGGATGAATGCTGGGAAGCTTTCTACTAGACAGGATACATCCATTGATCCATTCTGTTTTCTAATGTGTACAACCAAGGACACAGTGGGATACACAGACACAGACACACTCGCCTTGTCAAAGGACTTTCTACAAACAGTCCACTCTAAACCAAACAAACCGCCTTTCCTACTTATTCTCAGAACATGAGACAAAACCACAAACTCACACCCACACTCAAAAAGTCACCTCCTTCCCCCAAGTAAGTCTGTGACTATCCAGAGTGTCCTCTGACTGGTGGGCCATACTATGTTCCCCCAAAATGGCCTGTACTGTCTCAGGTCTGGTCTCCTTGTCCATCTATGTGAAGTTGTATGGAGCCTGTGCTGACCACTACCTGCTTTCTCATTAAAGGCCCATCTTCAGAGCTCTACTTGCATTTTGTCATCCTCAAACCATTAGGTACCAAGAGAGACAGACTCTCTCCTTGGTAAATCCAAACAAGTAAGTCCACTGGGAATGGGACTGGGACTGGCTTTGAGTGCCTGGCTTCCTGGATCCCAAGTTCAGAGAGTTACATCACCAAAGAAGTGAGGTAGGTCAATTCCAACAGGAAGGGAATGAGGTCACTGCCTTAGCAACCACTTTGTCCTAACACTTGTTTCCAAGGGTCCCTTGAGATGGAGGCTGCCCCTACTTCCTGTGACACTTTCAGAAGTTAGAATGGTATATCAACCATAGACACCCAGGAGAAGCTCTCCACACAGGGTTGGTTTGGTCCATCTTCTTTATATCAGTAGGAGAGAGGCTGATTCAGACACATCACTTCATCCTCAACAGGTGGTTTGCCATGGAAGATGAATTTTGCTCTCTCAGGTTCTTCATAGCTGCTACATCTTCCCTAGGGATCATTTCTGCATCAAACTTTGAGGTTCTCAACAGGTGGAAGATCCCCTACATTCGTGTATTGTAAGACCAACTGTGTCCCTGCTCTTTTGTGAAGTTAGATTGAGGGAACAGTGTATGGTTAGGGTTAATAACATATTCTATTTGGGTTAGGAAACATTCTGCGGGATGAATAATGGTATTGGGAACCTGCGATATTCACAAGAATATATAGGTGAAATATAAGTATGAAACCTGAAATCTAGGTACGATTTGAA
Organism: Callospermophilus lateralis; assembly: GCF_048772815.1. Lineage (NCBI taxonomy): Eukaryota > Metazoa > Chordata > Mammalia > Rodentia > Sciuridae > Callospermophilus > Callospermophilus lateralis. Next base: position 50,397 of record NW_027512718.1, read on the forward strand.
GCCCAGAATGGCATTGGGCCCTTTAGTGAGATACTTAGCTTTGAATTATGTTCTGCACAGATATCTCAGATAAATCGATGTGCAATGGCAGAGGACCTTGTACCTTGGATGATTAAATGTCCTAGAGAACTTTAAGTCAAAAAGGAATAGTCGGCAGGATTAGGAAAGTAGTCAGTAGGTTCAGAAAAAAGAGTGAATATAGGATTTGGACAAAAGTTTCATTAGCAATAGGGTTTTGGGTAGATAGTGAACGTAAATATGAGCACATATGAAGAGTCAGTCACAATGATGAACTGGGGAAAATATGTAGGAAAGCAGATATCAATAGAGACATTAGGAAATCAGGCAAAGTATAATGAAATAGGGTTAGACATTTTCAACATGGTTGAGGTTAAATATATAATCTTAGGAAGAAAGACATATGTTGCCTCCAATAGGATTGACATTTGAGAGCATTAGGCAACCTGGACATGGTTGTTTTTAGTAATCCATGCTCACTTTCCATTTTGCTTAGGTGAAAGGTTAATTAAATGGGCACTTGTCACTTCCTGTTTTTCTGTATGCTTAACAAACCACTGTTGAAATTTTGAGAACTGTTTGCTAATTTTGTTCCCAGGATGTGCTGTCCCCAAATGCCAAACTGCAGAATATACTCCCTCACCCGGGTGCACGCAAATCGCACACTCGCCCTGACCCATCAATAAATTTCCCTTTCTGCCCTCTCCAAGAAAAGTATATAAGTTCTGTTAAAGCTGTTCTCAGGCTCTCTGCTCTATTCAAATGAGCTCTGAGCCCCAGCATGCTGGACCCCCAATAACCTCTTTGCTGTGGCCGAGTGTAAATGGTATACTGTTCTGTACTTAAAAGATGCTTTCTTTTGCTTGCCTCTGCATAAAGATAGTCAGTTGCTGTTTGCTTTCGAGTAGGTAGACCCAGAAACCAGAACGTCTTTTCAACTAACTTGGACTAGACTCCCACAGGGGTTCAAAAACTCCCCCACTCTCTTTGATGAAGCCCTTCACAGACATTTCAACAACTTTAGAACTATGCAACCCGAAGTCATTCTGCTTCAATATGTGGATGTCCAGCTACTGGCAGCCAACACCAAAGAAAACTGTGAGTCTGAGACCCAAGCACTATTATCTGAGCTTGCTCAACTCAGGTAGAGAGCTTCGGACAAAAAGGCCCAAATTTGCCAGCAAGAAGTAATCTTCCTGGGGTATTCCCTTAGGCACGGTAAATGATGGCTCACTGAGCCCAGGAAACAAACCGTTGTGCAGATACCACCCCCATTTAACAGGAGACAACATAGAGAGTTTCTTGGGACTGCTGGCTTTAGCAGGTTATGGACCTGGGTTTGTGTTCTTAGCTGCTCCTTTATACCCGCTGTTAAATGAGAATGCCCAATTCCAATGGACCCTTGAGCACCAGCAAGCTTTTGATAACATCTAAGAACACTGACAATGAACTCCTCAACTTCAGTGAGCCCAGCCTGGAATTTCAGAAAGCCCTACACTATGTTAAAAATGTACATCAACTCAATCAACTTGGTTCAAAAAAACTGCAGGCATTACTGTAGGATCAAGAACAGAGTTTTAGACTAACTCACTCACAGTGAAAGGAAATAATTGAATGGTTAACAAAAGCCTGTCAGTTCTGTCAATTGGTTAATGCTTACCCTTCCAAGCTTCCTGCAGGAAAGCACCTATGAGGAACCAGACCAGTACAAATCTGGGAAGTGGACGTTTCTGAAATTAAGCCAGCAAGGTATGGACTTAAATATCTCCTAGTCTTTGTAGATACATTTTCAGGATGGATTGAAGCCTTTCCCACCAAAAAAATAAAAGAAAACCGGCACATATTGTGGTCAAGAAGTTCCTGAAAGATATTTATCAAAGACACGGCCTGCCTAATGTAACATGGTCTGATAATTGAACAGCCTTCATGGGCCAGGAAAATCAGGGGTTAGCCAGGACCCTAGGGATTAATTGGAATTTACATTGCGCTTATAGACCCCAGAGCTCAGGACACATTAAAAAAATAAATAGAACCATTAAAGAGACCTTAACGAAATTAAGCTTAGAGACCGGCATAAAAGATTAGACTATGCTCCTGCCTTATGCACTGTTTCATGCAAGAAATACTCCCTTTGTTTCTTTGTGTAACCTCACCCCCTATGAAATTCTCTATGGGGCAACTCCTCCACTAAGAGACCTAACCCCGACTCTAAGACCTAAGGATCCCTTCCACACACCCTTGCTTGACAGACTTAAATCTCTTTTAAGAACTCAGCTATACCTGTGGAAACAGGTGGCTACTGGCTTCCAACCTGGGGACGAGGGGAATCCACGTTGATATCAAGAAAGAGACTTCCTCTGAATAAGATGACATCAGGTGTCATCCCTGGAACCCCACTGGAAAGGAACATTCCAGGTGCTACTTATAGCACCTACAGCACTAAAAGTAGAGGGAATCACTTCCTGCATCCATGCCTCTCATCTCAAGCCTGTGCCATGTCCAGACTCTGGCTGGAAACTGGAAAAGACTGTTAACCCTTTCAAATTGCATATTCGCCACGTGGGTAAGGCTATAGACTCTCTCCTTGGCCACCCGTAGTCCTAACGCTCATCAGCCCCTTCAGCAGCGATGGCTGGTCACAAATCCTACTAGACAAGAAGTATGGTCTATCTTGCATACAGCCCCCTTAGGGACCTGGTGGCCATCTCTCCACCCAGACATTTGTCAGCTGGCTATAGGTCTTTCCTATTAGAATATCCCTGATGAAGAGGATCCCATTAAAATTCCATTAAATCCTTTCCGTACCATAGATAATGGAAACAAACATTATGGTTGTAGGGACAGGCAAGCCAGATGCAGGTTGGCTAGCCTATATTAGTATGTTTGCCCGGCAGACTATCAAAGCCACAAACCGCCATGGCTGTGTGGGGGAAAAGCCGACTTATTCTGTAAGTCATTGGAATTTGAGCATACAGGGGCTGCCTGGTGGAACAGAAAATCCTCATCAAATTCAGTACACAGCATTGGCCATATTACCACTTAGACAACCCAAACTGATGGCCCCCAGAGGAGTCTCTAGATCCTCAAATTCTGTGTGACCTTTTTAACTTCTGCAAGTGCTCAAAAGGGTGAAAGGAAATTCCCCTATGTGAAGGCCTTTTTCCTCTTTCGCTCACATCCTGAACTATGCTTCTCCAATAGTTCCTCAAACTCAGCCTTCTGCTCCATACTCTCTGCTGTCAGTCCCACCTCAGCAAACCTGATTTCTCTTCTCCAATTACTAGATCAAAAACCAAAACCTCTGCCGGTTCTCAGAGCATTGCCCCCTTGCTGAGGTAGCAGGTACTGAGGTACCCATCCACCCACTCACTTCTCTCTTTTCCTGTCAGTGCCCACACCGGATCCCACCAGATCCTCTTACCACCTAACCCAAAGCTCAAACCAGCTTAGGAGAACCCTCAGACCCCTATCGAAGATGTAATGAAAATGGCCTTTAAAGTTTCTTTGTCATCACTGAAAACAGGTTACTAAGAATTTAAAGTCCCTCACAGGCTTTTTGGGATACTCACTCCTGTCTTCCTTTCTGCTCTACCTGTTCTACTGCTCAATTTATGTTGCTAGGAAAATCCCAAAACCCTTTCCCATTATTCTTTTACATTTCTCCTTCCTTATTCTCAGATCCACGGAGCTGCTCTCACCCCCCGCCTTCCACGTCTTCCCCCTCTGTACCAGGCCCACAGAAAAATCTTCACTGAACTTCTCCAGAAGTCTTCACCATGGCTGACTTTAGGACTTTCAGCAAAAGAGTCTCTATAAATGAGTCAGTGTAGATTAACTTCCTCTTTTTCTGTTGCCCTGTTCTACTTGGCTACTGGCTGGAAAAATCAGCACTCCTAAGCTAGACACCCCCTTAATAGTTTTTCACAGAATGTGTGAAAAAGGCCTCTGGCCTTGAGCTGGGGCTTCACAGAGATGGCTACATTTCTAAGATAAAAAGTTACAAACTGGGCTCCATGGTAACAGTTGGCAGGGGGATAAAAGAAAAGGAAAAAAAAAAGCTCTCTGCCTCCCAGGTGTCCTTGAAAAGTTAACTTGACCACAATAGAGGAGAAAACAGAAAAAAAAGCTTCTTTTTTTGAATTTCTGCAGACTGTGAACTTCTGAGTCTCTTCTCTTTCATGTTGGGTACAAAATTCTGAAACTACCTAAACTTGGGGTTCAGGGAGTTAATTGATTACAACAGAAGCAATGCCCTCTGAATCCGGTTGCAACCAAATAGGACTGTTTCCCTGTCTTTGGTGCTATCTTAAGTGCCGTGCCTTGTCCGTCCCTACAACAGTATAATTCTATATACTTAAACATTGTTTATGTTTTCATGAAATGGTCAACAGATGTGATTAATTGTGTAATGGTGAAGATGTGTCCCAGATTGCTCTATAATGACCCAGGTTCATTTGAAGTTCAAACAGGGGGGCATACAACCCGGTTCCACTGGGAACATATATCCCTCACTTTAGCCATCATATTAGGAATTGGAGTTGCGGCAGGGGTAATCACAGGAACCACTGCCCTGCTCCATGGTACACAACAAATGACCCAAATAGAAGCAGCAAGAGACCAAAACTTAAAGATAATAGAAACCTCCATCACAGCTTTGCAGTAATCTTTAACATCTGTATCTGAATTTGTTTTACACACCAGTTGAGGGTTGGACCTCCTCTTCATGAGAGAAGGGGGCCTTTGTGCTGCATTGATATAAGATTGTTGTTCTGATGCCGACCATACTGAGGTTGTAAAAAAAACCTATGAGTAAAATAAAAGGATGCCTTGAAAAGCGTCAATGAGAGAGAGAGGCCCAAAAAGGGTGGTTTGAGTCTTGGTTCACACAGTCCCCCTGGTTATCTACGCTTTTATCAACCCTGGCCTGTCCAATAATAATCCTCATATTATTTCTAACTATAAAACCCTGTTTGCTCAACCATGTAATTTCTTTACTCCAAGCTCAAATTGGACAAGTTAAACTTATGGTAATACCCCACTAGCAGACATAGAATGTGACACGCCCCAATAATCACTTTTATGATTAAAAGTAGCAAGAAGAAGAAGTGCGGAATGAAAGGTTAATAAAAAAGTTACTTGTAACTTCCTGTTTTTCTGTATGCTTAACAAAACACTGTTGAAATCTTGAGAACTGTTTGTAATCTTGTCCCCAGATTGTGCTGTCCCCAACTGCCAAATTGCAGAATGTATTCCCTCACCCACTTTCACACTAACCGCCCACTCGCTCTGACCCATCAATAAATTTCCGTCCCTGCCCTCTCCAAGGAAAGTATATAAGCTCTGCTTAAGCTGTTCTCAGGGCTCTCTGCTCTATTCATGTGAGCTCTGAGCCCCAGCTTGCTGGACCCCCAATTAACCCCTTGCTGTTGCATGAGACACTCTCTTGGTGATCTCTTCCTCCAACGCTTGCAGGAACATTACTTGGATGTTTGAATGTAGAAGAGAAAATCCAGTCATAAAGGGATAGTCGGTAAGATTAAGAAGATAGTCGGTAGGTTTAGGAAGAAGAGTGAGTATAGGATTTGGAAAACAATATCTTTAGCAATAGGGGTTCGGTTAGAGAGTGAATGTAAATGTCAGCACATGTGAACAGTCACAATAATGAAGTGGGGAAAATATGTAGGAAAGCAGATATCAATAAAGACATTACAAAATCAGGCAAAGTATAAAGTGAGTGATACAATTAGACATTTTCAACAGAATTGAGTTAGAATATATAATCTTAAGAAGAAACAAAATGTAGTCACCAATAGGATTGACATTTGAGAGCATTAGGCAACTTTGACATGGATGTTTTTTGTAATCCATGCTCACTTTCCATTTAGGCTTTGGTACAATCACAAGTGTGACCTTTACATTTGTCTCCAGAATACTACTGTGATAAAATGTATATGTAGATGTGGTGACATGAGTGTTTCTTCCACTATTTCTGGGAGCAATATTTTGAAGACATATAAATGGGTATTGGGGGTACAAAAAGGTGTACACTGTGTCATTGAATATAGAGATAATGCATGAATAGACCATAAGTGAATAAATAATATAACTGGTTCCACATTAAATAACAGATTGAATAGATATCTGAAAATATATAAGAAATCTTATATTGATATACAATCATTCATTCCAACCAATGATACATCTAATATTAATATTAGGGTTACGGTTTATCATGAAGATATGTTAGTTTTGCTACAAAAGTAATTATGGAAATCAAAAATAATGTGTTTGGAAAGAGTCAGTCACAATGCTGGCAATATGTAAACAAGGCCTCTGAGCTTGAGCTGGGGCTTCACAGAGATGGCTACATTTCTAAGATAAAGAAGTTACCAACTGGGCTTCATGGTAACAGCTGGCAGAGAGAAGAAAATAGCTCTGCCCCATTCCCGGTGTCCTTAAAATGTTAACTTGCCCAGAACAGAGAAAAAAAAAAACAGAAACAAAAACTGCTTTTTATGAACTTCTGCAGACTGTGAACTTCTGAGCCCCTCCCTTACATGTTGGGTACAAAATTCTGAAACAATTTAAACTTGGGGTGCAGGGGATTAAATGATTACAACAGAAGCAATGCCCTGTAAATCCGGTTGTAACCAAATAGGACTGTTTCCGTGTCTTCGGTGGTATCTTAGTTGCCTTACCTTGCCTTGTCCATCCCTTTTCTCATGAAAAGACCAGTCAAGAAACATGGAGGAATGCATGTGCTCTGAAGCAGGAAGTGATTGATAGTGAAACAAATGCCTATAAATTTTCTAACTTGTGGATGAAATATATATCCTATGATGTGCATTAATTGAAGAAATAGTAATCTACCAGTGTTGAATAAAAATGAACGTCAAAATACACATCATGTCCGATTGGAATCTACTTGCATTGATGTTAAACTGGGTCAGGTGCTGTAGAAATATTAGGATTTGTGTGCATCATTCACTGAAGTTACTTTTCAGTATAGGAAAGAAATATGTTTTTCAGGTGAATGAATATTTCTAAGAATAATCTTTGGAAAGTTGATTATAAATTTACGTATATGAATATGAATGAATTTGGTGAGTGTAAAATAAGACACATATTTCATATTTTGAAAAATCTGGAGAGTATATATATATATATATATGTGTGTGTGTGTGTGTGTGTGTGTGTGTGTGTGTGTGTGTGTGACTAAAGTCACGGTGGCCTGGACACCCTTCTTGTGAACCAGGAGTGATCAAACAGGTCTGCCATTAATACTTTTCCACTTCTCCAATTTGAGGCATTCTGACTTTGGCATTTAGATTCTTTATGTGAAATGTAGTCAAGAAAAAACCGAAGCACCTATGGACTAGCCTCTGCATGGTTTTGAAGAATTCATTTGACCCAAAGGATCCCTATTCCCACTTGATGGAGGTCAGGAACCTTACAGAGAAAGGCGAGAGACTTCATCTACAATGACTGCAATTTTTACCATTTTGATTTTGTATGCACACATGGGATCTTTCTTTACATCCACCAGGTGTTGGTAATCTAAGCCACAGCCTCACACAGGGCCAAGAGACTGATTAAGACACATCCCTTTCCAAAGCAGTTAAGCAAAGAGCCACAGGTGATGCCCACTCATTTCCATTTGAAAACTGGTTTCTTCAGGCTTCACAAATGTGTGGCATGAGGCAAAGCCCTTCCTGACATTCAGGGCAAAAGAACAATAGGTAAGCAAAAGGCCCATAGCAGGGTTTCTCCACTGAGACTTTACTGGTCACACTGATATCTGAGTTTTCTGAGATGCTCGCCATTCCCTTCAGCTATCCAGTACATGGCCATATCACAGAGCTTGGAGGTGGTAAATATCTTGAACACAAAACCATGAGCCTATTCTTGAGTGTAGCCAGAATTCAGGAAGAAAACAGGAACTAAGGAAGTTTGTAGGTGTTGCCCTTCGATAATGCAAGCCACAGTCCATTCATAAATTGGGCATGATTGATGCTGGGAAGCTTTCTACTAGACAGGACCATACATTGATGCATTCTCTTTTCTAATGTCTGCAACAACAGACACATTGGGATACACAGACATGGAAACACTTGCCTTGTCCAATCACTTACTAGAAACGGTTCACTCCAAACCAAACAAACCACCTTTCTTACCTTTTCTCAGAACATGAGATAAAACCACAAACACACAACAAAAACCACAAAGGCATCGCCTTCCCCCAAGTAGGTCTGTGACTATTCGGAGTGTACTCTCACTGGTGAGCCTTACTATGTACCTCCAAAATGGCCTGTCCTGTCTCAGATCTGGTCTCTTTGGCCAACTCTGTGAAATTGTCAGGAGCCCGTGGTAAGCCACTACTTGCTTTCTCTGGAAAGGCCAGTCTTCAAAGCTTTCCTGGCATTTGGCCATTTTCACATCAATAGATACCAAGAAAGACTGAATCTGTCCTTGGAATATCCAAACAAGTGAGCCCACTGGGACTGGGACTAGGACTGGCTCTGGGTGCCTGGATTCCTGGATCACAAGTTCAGAGAGTTCCATCACCAAGGAATAGAGATGAGGTCACTTCCTTCAGGAACTGAATGAGGTCACTGCCTTTGCAACCACTTTTTCCTAACAGTTGCTTTCAAGGGTCCCATGAGATAGATGCTGTCCCTATTTCCCGTGACACTCTCACCAATTAGAATAGTATATCACCCATAGGCACCCGTGAACAGCTCTCCACACAGGCCTGGATTGGTCCATCTTCTGTACATTAGGAACAGAGACACTGAGTCAGAAACAACCCCTCTCCAGACAGGGTTGTTTTCCATGGAAGATGACTTTTGCTCTCTCAGGTCCTTAATAGCTGCCTACATCTTCTCCAGGGATTATTTCTGCATGGACCTTTGAGGTTTTCAGCAGGTGATATATACCCTACATTCCTATATTGTAAGACCAAGACTTTCCCTGCTCTATTATAAAGTTAGAATGAGGGAATAGTATATGGTTTGGGTTAATTACTTGTTCGATTTGGGTTAGGAATCATTTTGCTGGATGAATAATGGTATTGGAAATCTGCAATATTTATAAAAATATAGAGGTGAAATATATGTATGAAAACAGAAATCTAAGTAATATTTGAAGCCCAGAAAGGGATTGGGCCCTTGATTGGGAGAATTAGCTTTGAATTATGTCCTGCACAGATGTCTCAGATAAATCAATACACAATGGCATCGGACCTTGTACCTTGAAGGATTGAATGTCGAAGAGAACATCCATTCAAAAAAGGATAGTCAGTAGGATTTGGGAGATAGTCGGTAGATTCAGAAAGAAGAGTGAGTATAGGATTTGGACCAAAAGTTATTTAGCAATTGGGTTTCAGGTAGAGAGTGAATGTAAATGTCAGCACAAATGAACAGTCAAAATGATGAACTGGGAAATTATGAAGGAAAGCCTATATCAATAGAGACATTAGGATATCAGGCAAAGTTTAAAGTGAGTGATAGGATTAGACATTTTCAACAGGGTTGAGTTTGAATATATAATCTTAGAAAGAAACAAGTATGTAGTCAACAATTGGATTGACATTTGAGAGAATTAGGCAACCTGGACATGGATGTTTTTAGAAATCCATGCTCACTTTAAATTTAGGCTTTGGTACAATCATAAGTGTGACCTTTGCTTTATTTTCCAGAATATTACTGTGATAAAATGTATATGTAGATCAGGTGACATGAGTATTTCTTCCACCATTTCTGGGAACAATATTTTGAAGACGTATAAATGAGTATTGGGGGTAGAATGTGGTGTAGTATCTGTCTAAGAATATAGAGATAATGCAAGAATAGACCATACTGTGAATAAATAATATAATTGGTCCGCTTTAAATAATGGACTGAGTTGATATCTGAAAATATACAGAAAATCTTATATTGATATTAAATCATTCATTCCAACCAGTTATACTTCTAATGGTAATATTAGGGTGATATTTCATCATGAAGAGTGTGTGAGTTTTGCTTCAAAAGTGATTATGGAAATCGAATATAATGTGTTTAGAAAGAAGTCTCATGAAAAGTCTTGTCAAAAAACATGGAGGAATACATGTGTTCTGAAGAATGAAGTTATTGAAAGTGAAACAAATGCCTATAAATTTGCTAACTTGTGTATGAAATATATATCTTATGATGTGCATAAACTGAAGAAATAGTAATGTACAAGTGTTGACTAAAAATGAACATCAAAATACACATCACGTTCCATAAATATCTACTTGCATTGGTGTTAAACTGGGTCAGTTACTGTAGAAATATTAGGATTCGTATGCACCATACACAGAAGTTAGTTTTTAGTTCTAGGAAACAAATATGTATTTTAGGTGGATGAATATTTCTGAGAATAATCTCTTGAATATTTGATTATAAATCCACATACATGAATACGAATGAATTTAGGGAGTGTACATTAAGACCCATATATTTAATATTATGAAAAACTTGGAGAGTGTACACACACACACACACACACACACACACACACACACATTAAAAAGTAGCAATATATATGGAAATCGAAATTCATCATGAAATGTATATCATCCACTGATCCAAAAATATTCATTATACTGAACATGATTTTATTTATCATGTTGTTCATCTATGAAGCTCACCCATAGGTTGAATTTTCACTTCCAACTGTGTTTAGGTGGAGTGATCTCTTCTCCCAATTTGTATCTGCAAAGTCAGCCACCTCACAAGAATGTACATGTGATAACAGGAATGATTCAATATGTGCATATGAAATTACATGTGCTGAATTGGCTACAGAGAAATGCAGAAAGGAATTCATCTATTTGTTAACTTTAAAAACACATGGAGAACTATTTCAACAAAATATTGACTAGATTTATAAGTCCTACCCTGTATAATGCAAAAGGCAAGTCCAGCAATACACTATGCCTCGTCTAAACTGCTTGTATTTCTATTCGGTTTGGGTTATTTTTCTCCATCATATTAGAATTAGTAGTCAGAGTCTAGTAGGGTATGGGTTAGTGTCAGCCATTCAGCATTTTGAATGGAAAATAGGAAAATGAATCCAATGTGTATGTAAATATGTGCTTCACAAAAATCTTCGCACTCTAATCCAGAACAATGCCTTGACTTTACCTTCACCCCAAGTAAAACACAATTAGAGTGGAAGAGTTAGAAAATCTGTGAATACATATCTGGAATGTAATATGCTCAAGAGTTCACAACCTTGAAGGTGGCAGAGGAGTTTTCAAAAGTAAGGGACAGGTAAATACTCCACAAAAATGGAGCTCTGCTGGACTAAAACTTCTGGTGAAACTGCCTCTGAGTTTGGGCACTTGAAATATTTGTTGTTGTCAGGAGTTTTAGCTTTTTTTGTAGAGAGACCATCAAAGCTAGGTATGTATCTAAGTGACCTGGAGGACATGGTTTCTTATTTTCTAATGAACATGAGGCAGCAGTGCTGAATTCTCTCTTTGTAGGTAAACTGTGGCCACTGGGGGGAAAATCTTTCCGTGTGGACTGTAAAGCCATCCGGCAATCCTCCACTTGTCGATGTGTTTCTTGCTGCTGCAATGTGAGTTTGGTATTTGCTTCACAAAATACAAGGAGTTCAACTGGGACACAGTGCTAAAGGGAGTTCTGTCACGTGTGGTGTGTCAGGGTCTGCAGGATAATGCGCCAACCAGGCTTCAATCCCATCCTTGACCATAGCAATCTGATTCTGAACATTGCCCTGAAAACTCTCCATATAACAAGATGCCTTTACATAGAAGGGTCTGCTGGGTGCACCATGTCAGTCACAAGCCATTTGGAAGCCAATGGCAGATCCACATGGCCCCACCACAGATATTTTATCACACACCTGCACACGACTTTTCTAGGCCCACTTCACATCAGGCTCCAGCTTACTGGCATCTCTGTTCTACACCATTTTCATGGTCATGGGAATTTCAAAAATTTCATGGTATTTATCTAGCCATTTTTCAAGAATGATGTTGGAGGCACTGTGTGTTTAACTTCATTCAGGAACAATTAAATGGTGAGGAAGCTCATTTCAATGAAATCTCTGGAGAAATCTCACAGGCAAGGCTTCCAAAGAGTGGCCAAAATTTCACAGGAAGCCAGGGCTATTGCTGTCTACAATGTGAGGTCCATTTGTGTTTTGACTCTCAAATATGGCTGCCATGTCTTTCAGAATAAAACCATGTGATATCCTGGCTGAGATTCCCAGTGCTCTGTGGAAAGCAAACCTGGGCCTAGATCTCGGTTTCCAAGGGCGACTCTCATGCGTGACCAACTGAAATCCCAACATATTTCATGATAACACTTCTCTAAGTCAGTTCCAGAACTCAGTCTTTAAGGGGAATCACACCAGAGTTCAGCCCAGGTGTACCCAGTCATATCTTCCAACTACCACACAAATGACCACAATTAAAACCAAAACACTCCCACATGGTCCTCATCTTCTTCCATATATACACTCTCATACTAAGTTCTGTCTGGAGGTTTACATGAGTGGCGAAGTCCAAGACAGTGTCCAAAATAAGCTCTCTTGCCCCTCATTGCCTAAAGTCATGGTGGCCTGGACACCCTTCCTGTGAACCACGTGTGATCAAATAGGCCTGCCCTTAATACACCTCTGCTTCTCCAATTTGAGGCCTACTGACTGTCAGGTATAGATATTTTTATGTGAATTGGAGTCATGAGAAAACCAAAGAACCTATGTGCTAGACTCTCCAGGGCTTTGAAGAATTCATTTGACACAAAGGATGCGTATTCTCACTTGATGGAGGTCAGTAGCCTTACAGAGGAAGGCAAGAGACTTCATCCACAGGGACTGCTCATTTGGCCATTTTGGGTATGGATTCACACACGGAATGATCCGTCAGGTGATGAGAATCTAAGCCACAGCCTCACACAGGTCCAAGAGGCTGATTCAGACACATTATCAGGATCAATCACCTGTTTTTTTCCTCTGTCTAACTAGCTAGAGAGACCTTCTCTTTTAATTGAATTTTTATCTCTGTCTGACTAGCTTGAGAGACCTTCTCTTTTACTTGAATATTTCTACTATAACTATAATACAACCCAAGAAGATATCGCCAAACAAAACTGAACCAGAATGAAACAAAAGTGGAACAACAGAAAATCATTATAATAGCTTTTCTATCCTCCTGAAATGTCCATCTCTTTTTTCTCTCAATCAGTTCCTCAGATGTGAGTGGTTTTTCTTCCATCTTACCCATCTCCAGGGACAGGCAACTTAAAACAAAAGTGAAGCAAAACAAGAGGAATTTTAAAATGGCTTCCCATCCTCTCGCCCTGCCTTCAGAGGTGAGCAGTTTACCTTATCACTTACCCTCACTCATTCCCCTTGCGGCCCTCCAAATGCCACAGTCTGGCTGGGCAAAATTCAGGAGCCACTTGACAAAAGAAACGAACTTTATTTTAAGAACCACACATGCCAAACAAAGCAGCTCCTGAGGAAAACCTTCAGAACCCAACTGCCATCACCGGCTTCCCACAAGCCAGCAGTGACCTACCTCACTTACTTGGTGATGGAACTCTCTGAACTGGAAGCCCGGGACACAGAGCCAGTCCCAGTCTCAGTCCCAGTGGGCTCATTGTTTGGATTTACTAAGGACAGTGTCAGTCTTTCTTGGTACATACTGATGTGAGGATGGCCAAATGCCAGGAGAGCTCTGAAGTGGAGCCTTTCCTGAGAAAGCAGGAAATAGCTGGCTCCTGAAAACTTCACAGAGTTGGCCAAGGAGACCAGATCTGAGACAGTACCGGCCATTTCATGGGAAAATATTATGGCGCACCAGTCAGAGGAAACTCTGGATTGTCACAGACCTACTTTGGGGAAGGAGGTGACTTGTGGGTATGGGTGTGAGTTTGTGGTTTTGTATCATGTTCTGACAATAGGTAGGAAAAGCAGAATGTTTGGTTTGGGGTGAACTGTGTCTAGTAAGTCCTTTGGCAAGGCAACTGTTTCTATGTCTGTGTATCTCTCTGTGTCCATGCTTGTAGACCATAGAAGGTGAATTAAAAATTATAGCCAGTTCTCCAAAGGGTATATCTGTAATTTCACCAAGAGACAGAATAGCACAGTTACTAATAATACCAAGCCTACATGATAAATTTTTCAGTCATGCTGTAGAAAGAGGTTCCAAGGGATTAGGCTCCACACGTGTAGATTGGGCTATGTTTCTTTAAATTTAGATTCTCGCCCCATGCTAAAACTAAATATTCAAGGACATGAATTTAATGGGCTATTGGATACAGATGCAGAACTTAGCATCATCTCTCATCAAGAACTTAGCATCATCTCTCGTCAAAACATTGGCCATTACAACAATACACTCAAATGCTTCAAGGCCTAGGATTGGTGACTAATCCCCATAGAAGAGCAATGGTATTAGATTGGAAGGATCCTGAAGGATGTGAAGGAACTAAACAGCCATATGTATGGATCATCTTCCCATAAATTTATGGGGATGAGATGTCCTAGATCGATTAGGTTTGACATTAACAAATAACATCAATCAAAATGTACCCACAATTATGGTTAGACAAGGTTTTAGGAAAGGAAAAAGATTAGATAAACAAGAACAAGGTATAGCAGCCCCAATACAAATAGATCAAAGAACAGACAGACATGGGTTGGATTTTAAGAAAGGGCCACTAAGACAATAAAAACTACTTGGAAATCAGAAATACCAGTATGGGTTCCTCAGTGGCCCCTGACTAAAGAAAAGGTACAAGCAACCCATGACCTGGTAAAACAACAATTAGCGGAAGGACATATACAACCGTCTGTATCTCCCCATAATACTTCCATTTTTGTCATCAAAAAGAAATCTGGTAAATGGAGATTATTACAAGATTTAAGAGCCATTAATAATGAGACGGTTATTATGCGACCTGCTCATTTGGGAATTCCTCAATGTTCTGCTTTGCCAAAAACCTGGTATGTTTTAATTATAGATATTAATGATTGTTTTTATTCAACTGCAATTCATCCTGAGGATAGTCCATGGTTTGCATTTACTATCCCTGCACTGAATCATGAAGGTCCTGATCAGAGATCCAAATGGAAAGTACTCCCTCAAGGGATGGCTAACAGTCCAACTATGTGTCAAATTTATGTTAACAAATTAATCCAGCCACTTAGAAATCAAAATCCTGAACTACAAATATTTCACTATATGGATGGTGTATTATTAGCACAGAAAGCTAAAAACGCATTGCTAGAATGTTATGCCACACTTACAAACTTATTAAAAAATTATAAACTAGAGATAGCAATAGATAAAGTACAATTAAATTTTTCAATTAATTATTTAGAAGTTCTTTTATCCTCAATCATGGTCCATCCACCAAAAATTCAAATACGAATAGATCAACTCAAATCACTTAATGACTTTCAAAAGTTATTAGGAGACATAAATTGGATAAGGCCGTATCTAGGTATACCAACAGGAGAGTTTGAACCTTTATTTGATATCCTAAAAGGTCTATCAGATCCAAATGCACCCCGAATGTTAACACCTGAAGCAAGAAAGGCATTAAAAATCAATGAAAAATGTATGGAAAATATTCATTTGGATAGAATTGATTTAAGAATGCCTTTATTATTTATTGTACTACCACCAAAAAAATATTCCTACAGAAGTATTTTTGGCAAGAAGGTCCATTATTATGAATACATTTATCTTGTTCTCCTAACACTATTCTTACTAGGTATACTGAGGCTTTAGGACAATTAATACTCAAAGGAATAAAAGCAGCAAAGGGACTGATTGGAATGTCTTCCAATAAAATTATTACTCCATATACTATGAATCAAATTGATGAGTTAGATAATTAGTTAAATACTTGGGCAATAATCATGTGCAAATCTAATGTTTCATTTGATAACCACTTACCATCTAATCCTTTATTGTCTTTTTGGTCATCACATCATGTAATTTTTCCAAAAATGAGAAGAAAAACACCTATTATAAATGCTACAAATATATTCACTGATGGGTCAAATAATGGTACAGCAGTAATAGTTACACCTGATCAAACTTTTACATTTTTAGTACGAAAACAATTAGCTCAAAATGTAGAGCTTAATGCAGTATTACAAGCTTTTGTGATGCTTAAAACATCTGTAATTAATTTATTTTCCGATAATCAGTATATAGTTAGTGCTATAGTATCACTTGAAGATGGTGGAAGGATTTCCCCTTCCTCTACTCTTTTCTCTTTGCTTTCCACTATACAAAGTCTAATCTGGGACAGGAAAGATCCGTTCTTTATAGGACATTTCAGGACACATACAGGAATGCCTGGAGCCCTTAGTTTGGGCAATTATTTAGTAGATAAAACAACACATGACATACATACATATTTTCTCTACACTAGAAGAAGCTATAAATTTTTATAAAAAGTTCCATGTCAATGCTAATACTTTACAAAAGCATTTCAAAATAACTAAGGAACAAGCTAGACAAATAATAAAACAATGTCAAAATTGTGTGACCTTTTTACCACAAGTTAATCTTGGAGTCAATCCTAGAGGATTGATACCTAACCATATTTGGCAGATGAACGTCACAAACTTGCCAGAATTTGGAAAATTAAAATATTTGCATGTTACAGTTGATACTTCTTCTGGATTTTTGATGGTCTCCCTTCTTGCTGGAGAAAAAAACTAAAGATGTTATAGCTCATTGCTTACAAAATTTTGCCACTGTGGGCGTTCCAAAAGAGTTAAAAACAGATAATGCCCCTGGTTATATTTCTACCTCTTTTAAACAATTTTGCTCATCAATTGGCATTACTCATATAACAGGAATCCCATACAATCCACAGGGACAAGGCATAGTTGAAAGATCACATAAAACTATTAAAACATACATATTAAAGCAAAAAGAAGGAATTGGGAAGGGGTATATATTCCCCAAAGATAAACTTAAAATAACCCTTTTACTCTAAACTTTTTAAATTTGGGTTCATCAGGGCTTAGTGCTGCAGAAAGGCATATATGTCCAAATAATGTACATAAGCCCAAGGTACTTTGGAAGGATATTCTAACAGAACAATGGAAAGGTCCTGACCCAGTAATTGTCTGGAGTCCGGGGTCTGTTTTTTTGTTTCTACTCGAGAAGAGTAGCCAATTTGGATTCCAGAGAGATTAACTAAAGATATTTCTACAGACCAAAAATAAGATGATTTGGCTCAAATCAATAAGAGCTGATATCCAGAACTCCAGTTTGGCTGTTCTTACATCTGTGACAGAACCAGAATGTTTTTTTCAACATCTATTTTATTATTGCCCTTTCTCATATCATGAAGTTTTATTTATTTATTTATTTTTTTTAGCTCATACAGACCTAGGTTAATGTTTTGCTGATCAGTTCTATTTTTGGACAATAGAGTTTTTAGACATTGCAATGGAGATTTCACCTGTAAAAAGTCATAAGGCCTTTAATATTATGTCATGTGTTGTATGTATTATATTATGTGTGCACACTTGTGTTTTGTGTTATATGTTTGATTTCAGCATCTTTTCTGTGTTGACTATATTCTTTTCAAGTTGATATACTTTGTCTTGATTATCTGATGTTCTGACTTCTACTTGATCTAGTCTGTTTGTAATATTCTCATTAGCACTTTTAATCTGATTTACGGTTTCTTGCATTTCTATGATTACAACTTGATTATTTTTAACACCTCTATCTCCTGATAAAGCTCATTCTTTGTGGATTTAATTTGTGTGGTTAGTTCCTCTTCAAAATATACTTTCAATGCTTGGATTTGCTGTCTCATGTCTTCTCTAATATTCCGTTCCATCTGAATTAGGAATGCCTTGATTTCTTTCCCTGTCCATATTTCTGATTCTTCTAGGTCCTCCTGTATATTTAGATTGTACTGCATTGTTCGTAACCCTTTTTTCCCTTGTTTTTTCATATTGTTCACGTTGCTTTCCAGCTCTGTTTGACTGCTTTGTAACTGCTTTCTCCTATACATTTGTTTTGGCTTTGTATATCTCTGTTGTCTCTCTTTTGTGGTGGGAGATTATGCCTAGAAATTTTGGGCTTTGTTTTACTTTAAAGCTGATTCATTCAATTCATATAAGGCTTCTAGGTTCTGTATGCATATAATGATTTGCTGTTTGTTCTTAGGACTATATGTTTAGGTTGGGTGCTCTGGTGGTACAATGGTTAGTATGACTTGGCTACTTTGGAAGATTGCTCCACTGAAGGTGGATAATACCAGGCAATTGGATCAGGGTGTTGGTAGTAGCTAGGTATTTAGGAGTCTTATAGACAGCCTCGAGACATTCACCTATTTGCATTTAGACAATTACACACAATGGAAGATGTAATGCTTGGGATGAGAGTTGGGCGGTAGGAGAATGAAGGTGCTCTTAAAAACAAAAAATGATAGAGGGAGAGATAGATTAGAGGGGAATGAAAAGAACAATAAAACTTGAAATGGGATAGAAAGAGAGAAGGAAAAGGGGGGAAAGGAACAGGGAGAGAAGAAGGAGAGAAAAAAATATCAACAACAGCAACAACAACAACAACAAAAAAAATTAAAGTCTTAGAGATCCACCTTCTTCTCTTCCAGTAGGCAGAGCTGTGCCTTCCAAGCGGAGTGTCTGCTCTCTACCTGCCGAGAGCTATCCCTGTACGGCGTCTTCTGGGGGTTTCTCAGACTTGTCAGTCCAGAGCCATTTCACTTCTCCAGCTCTTAACCCCCTTCCTCCTGTCAGCCTGCCAGCCAGGTCCTGTTTCCCAGAAGTGATTCTCCAGAGATCTAGTTACACTTGCAGCCCCACCGAGTGTCCCTTTTAAGCCCCAGTGCTGTGGTAAACTGGCGGCTAAGACCTTAGGGGTCACCACTGGTGATATGGGGGCCTTGGGGTCTGGGTTCTCCTCTGCTTCCCTACGGACATGACCCCTGAGAAGTCAATGAAGTTTCCTGGCTGCTTGTATCAGTATGGGGAGTCACGCACCTGCTAAAGTGGATTCTGCTGGGAAGGAATTTCGCCAGCCGAACTCCGATGACGTCAACTCTCTGCTATGGCGGGCCCCAGGCTTCTTGCCTGATTGACCGAGGGGAGGGGTGGGAATGGCCCAGCCCGGTTCGCCTCAGCTCCTGGCGCGTGGAGGCTTGGCTAAAGACTTCTTCCTGCCAAGCTATGTCTCAGCGTCTAGCAGGACCCAGTCACTTTGGCTGCGGGCGGGTGGATGGATCTGCAGCTGTGCCCGCGGTGCGCGGACTGTGGCTGGTGAATCTCGAACTCCGCGTCTAGTGGCAGGGTCCCGCTCGTCCGGGTCACACAGACGCTTCAAAAAAATTCTAGTAGCTCCCGGGCGGTCTCCCTTCAGTGGAATTTTGCTAGGAGAATCTCCGTTGGTAGAATCCAAGAGTTATCCTTGCGACTTTATGACCCCATCACTGTGAGTGCATTAAAAGCGCAGCCTCTCTGCCCGCCACCATGTTGGATCCACCTTTTCTTTGCATTATATTTAATAATTCTCTTCGAGACAATGTAAATTGTTAAGAAAATTGTTTTCTTTTAGTGCCTTTTGGAATGTTACATAATTCTTTCTTTAGGCATTGTTGCCAGAATTTCTAACTTCATCCCAGTGCATGTGAAGACAAAGATAAAACCAATCTACAGCTTCTGCAATAGCCATCACTGAACTGCTTGCAGAACTTGCCTGGACTATGTATCACTTGTATGCATTGGGAACTCACCTGCATGCATTGTGAACTATCTGTTGGTGCAGCGACTTGTGGTAGTGTTGGGGTATTTCTCTGATGATGTCATCGGTGGTACAATTTTTTCAAAAAGAGCCATCAATTGCCTTGGTGTATCTTCCTCCCTTCTGCTTGTCATGGTCGTTCAGCTAAAATTTGGGTACCAACAGAGATGAGGCAAAGAACCTCACCCGCCCCTGGTACAAAGACCTCTCCACAGGTGTGGATGTATACTGGACCTGTAGTCAGTGATGGGTAAGATCCAATTACAATGGTACCAATCTAAGACAGGAGGCTGACACCTTGAGGTCAGCTCATTCGATAATGGGTAAGGACCATATGTACTATTGGACAACCTAAGGCAGGCATGGTCCCTAAGCCACATGCTTGTTGTTTAAACAGAGAGGGTTAGATGTTGAGAGCCACAGCTCAAGGGGCCAAAGCAAACTTTCAGACTGCCAGCTGATGGTTGGCTCACAGCGGCCCCAGCAACATCTAGCTGATTGGCTCCTCTGCGGTGATGCCCATTGGGCTATTTCCCCACCCTTTCAAATTATGGAGCTGCTTCTTGGGGGACTATTTTGGCTCTGCTCAAACAACCCAGCCAATCGACCTCAAGAGCAGGAGGAGTGAGGAGGTTGAGAGCTTGTGGGAAGCCGGTGGTGGCAGTTGTGCTCTGAGTGTTTTTCCCGAGGAGCTATTTTTTGGAGTGTGTGGTTCTAAAAATAAAGTTAGCTTTTGACAAGTGGCTCCTGAATTGTGCCCAGCCAGACTGTGGCAATCCTAAATTGATGGAGCAAAATAACCAAAACAGAATAGAAATACAAGCAGTTCAGAGGAGGCATGGTGTATAGCTGGACTTACCTTTTGTATGATAAAGGGTAGGTGTTATAAATCAAGTCAATATTAAATTGAAGTAGTTCTCCGTGTGTTTTAAAGATAACAAATACGTGAATTCCTGTCTCCCTTTATCTGTATCCTATTCAGCACATGTATTTTTGTATGCACATATAGAATCCTACCTGGTAACACATGTACACTTTTGTGAGGTGGCAGACTTGGCAGATACAAATTGTCAAAAGAGATCACTCCTCCTGAACGTTGTTGGAACTGAAAATTAAAACTATGGGTGAGCTTCCTAGTTGAACAAGATAATACATAAATCCATGTTCAGTAAAATGAATATTTTTCGATCTGTGAATGATATATATTTCATGATAAATTTCGATCCGCATATATATTGCTACCTTTTAATGTCTGTGCATGTGCATGTGTGTGTGTGTGTGTGTGTGTGTGTGTATATACACACACACTCTCCAGATTTTTCAGAATATAAAATATATGTGTCTTATTATACAATCCCTAAATGCATTCATATTCATGTATGTGGATTTATAATCAAATGTTCACAAAATTATTCTCAGAAATATTCATCCACCTCAAATACATATTGTTTCCTAGTACTGAAATCTAAATTCAGTGAATGGTGCATAGAAGTCCTAATTTTTCTACAGTAACTGACCCACTTTAACATCAATGCAAGTAGATTACTATGGTACATGATGTGTATTATGACGTTCATTTTTATTCAACAATGTTACATGACAATTTCTTCAGTTTATGCACATCATAGGATAAATATTTCATTCACAAGTTTGCAAATTTATAGGCATTTGTTTCACTTTCTATCACTTCCTGCTTCAGTACACATGTATTCCTCCATGTTTTTTGACTGGTCTTTTCATGAGAATACTTTTCATTTTAGATTTCAATAATCATGTTGAAGCAAACCTCACACACTCTTCATGACAAATCATAACCCTAATATTACCATTAGATCTATAAATGGTTGTAATGAATGTATGTATATCAATATAAGATTTCCTGTATATTTTAAGATATCAATTCAATCCATAATTTAAAGTTGGAACCAGTTATATTATTTATTCACAGTATTGTCTATTCATTCATTTTATCAATATTTGTAGACACAGTGTAGACCTATTTGTACACCCAATACTAATTTATACATCTTAGAAATATTGACCACATAATTGGTGGAAGAAATACTCATGTCACCTGATCTACATATACACTTTATCACAGTAATATTCTGGACACAAAATGCAAAGTTCACACTTATGATTGTACCAAAGCCTAAATGGAAAGTGAGCATGGATTACTAAAAACATCCAAGTCCAGATTGCCTAATGCTCTCAAATGTCAATCCTATTGTTGCTAAATATTTGTTTCTTTCTAAGATTGTATATTCAACATCTACCATGCTGAAAATGTCTAATCCTATCACTCAATTTATACTTTGCTTGATTTCTTCCTGTCTCTATTGATATCTGCTTCCCTATATATTTTCCCCAGTTAATCATTGTTACTGACTCATCACATGTGCTGACATTTACATTCATTCTCTACCAGAAACCCTATTGCTAAAGAACTTTTGGAGCAAATCCTATACTCACTCTTCTTCCTAAACCTACTGACTATCTTTCCAATCCTACCAACTACCCTTTTTAAGTGGATGTTTTCTTCTACATTTAATCATCCAATTTACAAGGTCCTATGCCATTTTTTATCGATTTATCTGAGACATCTGTGCAGAAGGTATTTCAAAGCTAAGTATCCCAATCATGGACCCAATGCTCTTCTGGGCTTCAAATCTTACCTAGACTTCTGTATTCATACTTATATTTCACCTATATATTCTTGTAAATATCACAGGTTCCCATTGCCATTATTCATCATGCAGAATGATTCCTAACCCAAATCGAACCTGTTATTACCCTAACCATACACTGTTCCCTCAATCTAACTTTACAGAAAAGCAGGACAGAGTTGGTCTTACAATCAGGAGTGTAGGGGATCTTCCACCTGCTGAGAACCTCAAAGGTCAATACAGAAATAATCCATGGAGAAGATGTAGGCAGCAATGAAGGACCTGAGGGAGGAAAAGTCAACTTCCATCGTAAACAACCTGGTCAGGGTGAAGGGATGTGTCTGAATCAGCCTCTCTCTTCTTAATGTAGAGAAGATGGACCAAACCAAGCCTGTGTGGAGAGCTGTTCCCAGGTGCCTATGGTTGATATATCATTCTAACTTGTGAAAATGTCACAGGAAGTAGGTGCACCCTCCATCTCATGGGACCCTTGGAAGCAACTGTTAGGACAAAGTGTTTGCCAAGGCAGTGACTTCATTCACTTCCTGAAGGAAGTTACCTCACATAACTTCCTTGGTAATGGAACTCTCTAAACTTGGGATTCAGGAAGCCAGGAGACCACAGTCAGTTCCAGTCCCAGTTCCAGTGGTCTCACTTGTTTGGGTAAACCAAGGACAGAGTCAGTCTTTCTTGGTTCCTAGTAATGTGAGGATGGCCAAATGCCAGGAAAGCTAAGAAGAGGGGCCTTTCCTGAGAAAGCAGGTAGTGGATCACCAGTGACTTCTGACAACTTCACAGAGTTGGCCAAGGAGACCAGAACTGAGACAGCACAGTGCATTTCGTGGAAATATAGTATATCCCACCCATCATAGGACACTCCGGATAGTCACAGACCTACTTTGGGGAAGGTGGTGCCTTTTTGAGTGTGGGTGTGAGTTTGAGAATAAGTAGGAAAGGCGACTTGTTTGGTTTGGAGAGGACTTTATCTAGTATGTCCTCTGACAAGGTGAGTGTTTCTATTACTGTGTATCCCACTCTGTTTGTGGTCTTGGTATTAGAAAAAGAATGCATCATGGATGTGTTCTGTCTAGTAGAAAGCTTCCCAGCATTCATACTGCCAATTTATGAATGGATTGCGGCTAGCCTTATCAATGGGCAAAACCTACTATCTTTCTAAGTTCCTGTTTTCTTCCTGAATTCTGGACACTCTCCAAAATAGGCTCACAGTTTTGTGTCCAAGCTATGTGGCACCTCCAAGCTCTGTCACATGGCCATGTACTGGAGAGCTGAAGGGAAGTGGAGCATGTCAGAAAACTCAGATATCATTGTGACCAGGAAAGTCTCAGTGGAGAAACCCTGCTTTGGGTCATTTGCTTACCTATTTTTCTGTTGCCCTAAATGTAAGGAAAGTCTTTGGCTCAGGCCACCTTTTGGTGAAGCCTGAAGAAAACAGTATTCAAATGGAAATGAGTGGACATCACCTGTGGCTCTTTGCTTAATTTCTTTGGAAATGGATGTGTCTGAATCAGCCTCTTGGCTCTCGGTGAAGCTGGGGCTTAGATTGTCAGCACCTGATGGATCTAAAGAAAGATCCCATGTGTGCCTCCATAACCAAAATTCAAAAAGATCAGTCATTGTGGATGAAGTCTCTCACCTTCCTCTGTTAGGTTCCTGACCTCCATCAAGTGTGATTATGGACCCTTGGGTAAAATGAGTTCTTCAAAGCCCTGCAGATGTGGTAGTGTTTTCTCATGACTACAAACCACATAAAGAATCTATACCTGACAGTCAGTAGGCCTCAAATAGTAGAAGCGGAGCAGTATTAATGGCAGGCCTATTTGATCACTCCTGGTTGACAGGAAGAGTGTCCAGGCCACACTTACTTTAGGCAAATGAGGGACAAGGAAGCTTATATTGGACACTGTCTTGAGCTGCGCCACTTATGGAAACCTCTTGCCAGAAGTTATGATGGATGTCTATATGGAAGAAAATGAGGGCCATGTGGGAGTGTTTTGGTTATAATTGTGGTCATTTTTGTGGCAGTTGGAAGAGATGACTCGGTCCACCAGGGCTTCACTCTTGGGTGATTCCCCTTATAGACTGAGTTCTGGAACTGACCTCAGAGTAGTATTGCCATGAATTGAGTTGGGATTTTAGGAGGCCACGCATGAGATTCACGCTTGGAATCTGAAATCTAGTCCCAGGTTGGTTTTCCACAGAGCACTGGGAATCTCAGCCAGGATATCACATGATTTTATTATGAAAAACATGGCAGCCATAGTTGAGAGTCAAAACACACATGGACCTCACATTGTACAGTTCAATGGGCCTGGCTTCATGTGACCTTTTGGCCACTCTTTGGGAAGCCTTTCCTGTGAGTGTTGTCCAGAGAATTCATTGAAATGAACTTCCTCACCATTTAGTGGTTCCTGAATGAATTGAAACCCACAGTGCCTCCAACTTCATCCTTGAAAAATGGCTAGATGAATACCATCAAATTTTTGAAATTCCCATGACCAGGTGGCACTGGAGAAACTTTGGATGTCCTGTTGCTGATCATGAGTATACAATACAGTGCCTTGATTGACTGGGTTTCATGAAAATGTTGAAGAACAGTGATGCCAGTAAGTTGGAGCCTCCTGAGTAGTGGGCCTAGAGTAGTGGTGTGCAGGTGTGTGATAAAACATCTGTGGTGGAGTCATGTGGACCTGCCATTGGCTTCCAAATAGCTTGTGACTGACATAGTGTAGCCAGCAAACCCTTATATGTAAATGCATCTTGTTATATGGAGAGTTTTCAGGGCAATGTTCAGAATCAGGTTGCTATGGTCAAGGGGGCAAGCTATGTGAGATAGAGGCCTGGTTGGTGCATTCTCTTGCAGACCCTGACACACCACACATGACAGAACTCCCTCTAGCACTGTGTCCCAGTTGAAATCTTTGTATTTCACGAAGCAAATACCAAACTCCCAGTGCAGCAGCAAGAAACACCACGAACATTGGAGGATGACCAAATGGTTTCAGAGTCCTCACAGGGAGACACATAGCCCCCAGTGGCCACAGTTTACCTACAAAGAGAGAATTCAGCACTGCTGTCTCATTGGAAAATAAGAAACAAGATCCTTCAGGTCACATAGATGCAGATCCAGTTTTAATTGTCTCACCACAAATGAAGATTAAGCTCCTGACAACAACATATATTTCAAGTTCCCAACCTCAGAGGCAGTTTCTCAAGAAGTCTTTAGGCCAGCAAAGCTCCATTTTTGTGGAGGGTTTACCCTGTTCGTTACTTTTGTAAACTCATCTACCACCTCCAAGTTTGTGAACAACTGAGCATATTGCATTCCATATATATATATATATATACAGATTTTCGAACTCTTCTCCTGTAATTGTGTCTTACTTGGGGCAAAGGTAATGTCAAGGCATTGTTCTGGATAAGAGTGGGAAGATTTTTCATAGCACATAATTACATACACATTGGATACCTTTTCCAATTTTCCATTCGAAATACTGAATCCCTGACACTAACCCATAGCCTACTAGACTCTGACTACTTATCCTAATATGATGGAGAATAATAATCCAAACAGAATAGAAATACAAGCAGTTCAGAGGAGGCATGGTGTATAGTTGAATTTGCCTTTTGCATTATGTAGTGTAGGAGTTATAAATCTAGTCAACTTTTGTTGAAATTGTTCTCCATGTGTTTTTAAAGTTAACAAATATGTGAATTCCTGTCTCCCTTTCTCTGTAGCCTATTTGCACATGTATTTTTATATGCACATATAGAATCCTACAAGGTACAACACATACATTCTTGTGAAGTGGTTGACTCGGCTGATACACATTGTGAGAAGAGATCACTTCTCCTAAATGCTGTTGGAAGTTAAAATTCGAACTCTCTGTGAGCTTCCTAGTTTAACAACATTATACATAAATCCATGTTCAGTAAAATGAATATTTTTGAAACTGTGGATGATATATATTTCATGGTGAATTTCAATTGGCATATATATTGCTACTTTTTAATGTCTGTGTGGATGTGTGTGTGTGTATATATATACAAACTTTCCAGATTTTTCAAAATATGAAATACATGTGTCTTATTATACATTTCCTAAATTCATTCATATTTATATATGTGAATTTATAATCAACTTTTCACAAGATTATCGTCAGAAATATTCATCCACCTGAAATACGTATTTGTTTCCTAGTACTGAAAACTATCTTCAGTGAATGGTGCCTACAAATCCTAAAATTAATACAGTAACTGACCCAGGTTAACATCAATGCAAATTGATTCCTATGGGACATGATGTGTATTTTGACGTTCATTTTTATTCAAAACTGGTACATTACTATTTCTTCAGTTTATGCACATAATAGGATATATATTTCATCCACAAGTTCGCGAATTTAGAGGCATTTGTTTCACTTTCAATCACTTCCTGCTTCAGAACACATGTATTTTTTCATGGTTCTTGACTGGTCTTTTCATGAGACTTCTTTCCAAACACATTATTTTTGATTTCCATAATCACTTTTGAAGCAAAACTCACACACTTTTCATGATAAACCCTAACCTTAATTTTACCATTAGATGTATAACTAGTTGGAATGAATGTATGTATATCAATATAAGATTTCTTATATATTTTAAGATACGAATCCAATGCATTATATAAAGTGGAACCAGTTATATTATTTATTAACAGTATGGTCTATTCATGCATTAGCTCTATATTCATAGACACAAGGGACACGTCTTTGTACCCCCAATACTAACTTATTAATCTTCAAAATATTGCTCCCAGAAATGATGGAAAAATTACTCATGTCACCTGATCTACATATACATTTTATCACAGTAATATTCTGGACACAAAATGCAAGGTTCACACTTATTATTGTACCAAAGCCTAAATTGAAAATGAAAATGGATTACTAAACACAGCCATGTCCAGGTTGCCTAATGCTCTCAAATATCAATCCAATTAGTGACTACATATTGGTTTTTCCTAAGATCATATATTCAAATTCAACCCTATTGAAAATGTCTAATCCTATCACCCACTTTATACTTTGCCTTATTTCGTAATATCTCTATTGATATCTTTTTTCCTACATATTTTCTCCGGTTCACTATTTTGACTGACTCTTCACATGGGCTAACATTTACATTCACACTCTAAACAAAACCCTATTGATAAAGAATATTTTTTTTCCAAAACCTATACTCACTCTTCTTCCTAAACCTAACAACTATCTTCCTAATCCTACCGACTATCCCTTTTTGACTGAATGTTCTTTTCTACATCCAATCATCAAAGTAAACATTGGGCGAGCTTCGGAGGAAGAGACCACCAAAAGACTATCTCATGCAACAGCAAAGGGTTTACAGGGGGTCAGCATGCAGGGGGTCCGAGCTCACTTGAATAGAGCAGAGAGCCCTGAGAAGAGCTTAAGCAGAGCTTATATACTTTCTTTGGGGAGGGCAGGGAGCGAAGTTTATTGATGGGTGAGGGAGAGTGGGCGGTTTGCATTCAACCGGGTGAGGGAGTACATTCTGCAGTTTGGCATTTAGGGACAGGACATTCTGGGAACAAGATTAGCAAACAGTTCTCAAGATTTCAACAGTGTTTTGTTAAGCATACAGAAAAAAAAGTGACAAGTACATATTTTATTAATCTTTCGTTCCCCACTTCTTCTTCTAGCTACTTTTAATCATAAAAGTGATCATTGGGGGGTGTCACATTCTATGTCTGCTAGTGGGGTATTACCATAAGTTTAACTTGTCCAATTTGAGCTTAGAGAAAAGAAATTACACGGTTGAGCAAACAGGGTTTTATAGTTAGCAATAATATGGAGATTATTATCGGACAGGCCAGGGTTGATAAAAAAGTAGTCAAACAGGGGGACTAGGTGAACCAAGACTCAAACCACTTTTTTTGGTCCTCTCACTCTCTCATTGACGCTCTTCAAGGTGTCTTTTTAATTTAATCATTTTTTTTACAACTACATTATGCTCGGAATAAACACAAAATTCTTCCCAGGAAGTGACAAATACCTATTTTATTAACCTTTCACTTCCGACTATCCCTTTTTGACTGGATGTTCTCTTCGACATTCAATCATCGAAGGTACAAGGTCCTATGCCATTGTATATTGATTAATCTGACACATCTGTGCACAACCTAATTCAAAGCTAAGTATTCCAATCAAGGGCCCAATGCTCTTTTGGGCTTCAAATCTTACCTAGATTTCTGTTTTCATATATATTTCACCTATATATTCTCATACATATCGCAGGTTCCCAATACCATTATTCATCCAGCAGAATGATTCCTAACCCAAATCACACATGTTATTAACCCTAACCATACACTGTTCCCTCAATCTAACATTACAGAACAGCAGGGACAGAGTTGGTCTTACAATACAGGAATGTAGTGGATCTTCCACCTGCTGAAAACCTCAAAGGTCCATGCAGAAATGATCCCTGGAGAACATGTAGGCAACTATGAAGGACGTGAGAGAGCAAAAGTCATATTCCATGGAAAACAACCTGGTAAGGATGAAGGGTTGTGTCTCATTCACCCTCTCTCCTTAATGTAGAAAAGATGGACCAACCAAGGCCTTTGTGGATAGCTGTTCCTGGGTTCCTATGGTTGAGATACCTATCTAACTTGTGAAAGTGTCAGAGGAAGTATGGAAGCAACTGTTCGGAAAAAGTGGTTGCTAAGGCAGTCACCTCATTCAGTTCCTGAAGGAAGTGACCTCACCTCACTTCCTTGGTGATGGAACTCTGTGAACTTGGGATCCAGGAAGTCAGGCATCCAGAACCAGTCCAATTCCCAGTACAGTGGGATCACTTGTTTAAATTTACCAAGGACAGAGTCAGTCTTTCTTGGTACCTACTGATGTGAGGATGGCCAAATGCCAGGAAAGTTTGAAGACTGGCCTTTCCAGAGAAAGCAAGAGGTGGCTCACCGCGGGCTCCTGATATTTCACAGAGTTGGCCAAGGAGACCAGATCTGAGAAAGGACAGGCCATTTCTGGGGAACATAGTATAGCTCACCATTCAGAGGACACTCTGGATAGTCACAGACTTACTTTGGGGAAGGAGGTGCCTTTTTCAGTGTGGGTGTGAGTTTGTGGTTTTGTCTTATATTCTGAGAATAGGTAGGGAAGGCGGCTTGCTTGGTTTGGAGTGGAATGTTTCTAGAAAGTCTTTTGACAAGGCGAGTGTTTCTATGTCTGTGTATCCCACTGTGTCCGTGGTTGTAGACATTAGAAAAGAGAATGAATCAATGGATGTGTCCTGTCTAGTAGAAAGCTTCCCAGCATTCATCCTACCCATTTTAGGAATGGATTGCAGGTTGCCTTATCGATGGACAACATGTACTGTCTTCCTAAGTTCCTGTTTTCTTCCTGAATTCTGGCCACTCTCCAGAATAGGCTCATGGTTTTGTGTCCAAAATATGTACCACCTCCAAACTCTGTGACATGGCCATGTAATCCATAGCTGAAGGGAATGGCAAGCATCTCAGAAAACTCAGATATCAGTGTGACCACGAAAGTCTCAGTGGAGAAACCCTGCTTTGGCCCTTTTGCTTACCTATTGTTCTGTTGCCCTGAATGTCAGGAAGGTCTTTGCCTCAGGCCACCCTTTGTGAAGCCTGAAGAAAACAGTTTTAAAATGGAAATGAATGGGCATCACCTGTGGCTCTATGCTTAATTACTTTGGAAAGGAATGTCTCTGAATCAGCCTCTTGGCCCTGTGTGAGGCTGTGGCTTAGATTATCAGCATCGGATGGATCTAAAGAAAGATCCAATGTGTGCATCCAAAACCAAAATGGCAAAAAATCAGTCATTGTGGATGAAGTCTCTTGCCTTCCTCTGTTTGGTTCTTGACCTCCATCAAGGGAGTATTGGGATTTTTTGGGTCAAATGAGTTCTTCCAATCCCTGCAAAGGTGCTTGGGTTTAATAATGACTCCAAATCACATAAGGAATCTATACCTGACAGTCAGTAGGCCTCAAATTGCAGAAACAGAGCAGTATTAATGGCAGAACTATGTGATCAATCCTGGTTCACAGGAAGGGTGTCCAGGCCACCCTGAATTTAGGCAAATGAGGGGAAGGGAGCTTATTATGGACACTCTATTGGGCTGTGCCATTTAAGGAAACCTCCAGCCAGAGGTTATGATGAGTGACTATATGGAAGTAGATGAGGGCCATGTGGGATTGTTTTGATTTTAATTGTGGTAACTTGTGTGGCTTTTGGATGAGATGACTGTGTTCACCTGGGCTTTAACACTGGCGTGATTCTCCTAAGAGACTGAGTTCTGTAACTGACTTCAGAGTAGTAATTGCTTTGGAAATGGATATGTTTTAATCAGCCTCTTGGCCCTGTTTGAGGCTATGGCTTAGATTATCAGCACCAGATGGATCTTAAGAAAGATCCCATGTGTGCATCCAAAACCAATATAGCCAAAATAGCAGTAATTGTCGATGAACTCTCTCACCTTCCTCTGTAAGGTTCTGAAAGAATAAAAGAAATTGAAATTGAAATGTAAAGAACCAGGTTTTGTTAAGTTTCCAAGCTGCACTCAGCACCTGAAATTCCTGTGGCAGTTAAGACAATTCCCGGATTTGCACATTAGATGTGTGTTGAAATCTTCCCTGAGGACCTAGTTACTTAACAGCCCCTCCCCAGAAACCATGCAGCTCACCACGTATACATCACAGTGCATCCACCAATCAATTTAAATGTATACCCCTTCTTAGGGCTGACCAATCACCCCCTGCCCAACCTGTTCCCGCCAATGAATGTGCTAATCATGTTTTAGAGTTGTTATTTGATTTTCCCGTGGAATATGATGATTTGCTAAAGGAGGCTATGATGTGTGTAAAGTCCCTACCCTCTCTAAAGAATGTATATAAACTCCGCTCGAGTGGTTCTTAGGGCTCTTTGTTCTTTGCTCCTCTGAAGTGAGCCCTGAGCTCCAGCACGCTATACCCCCAATAAACCCTTTGGTGTTGCATGAGAAAGCCTGTTGGTGGTCTTTTCCTCCGATATTCGCCCCACCTTTTCATCTGGAGGCCCCAGGTGAGATATCTGGCGCAGTGGACGAAAGACCCCAAGGGACTCCTCTCAGGGTAAGAAAGGCGCCTCTTTCTGGTTTCGGGTTTCAGGTGAGGGCTTGGCAAAGTGGCTGTCGGTGAAGAGCATTAGCTCTCTCTGACGGTGGCTGGCAGTCGTGTCACAGAGCTACTGGCCACGTCCCTGGGGGACACTCCAGAGGATGAGGGAAATCAAGGAATATTAGTTTCCTCAACTCGGTTATATTTTGCTTCAGGATTCGGTTTGCCAGCCCATCAGGTTTTGCTGGCTACACAGTTTTGTTCATTGTCCCGAACTCATGTTGAGTTTACTGTCTGTCTTTATTGTCTAACCCATCAGGTTTTGCCAGTTACTGAGTTCTAATATTTGTCTTGGACCCATGTTAAACGTTTACTGTTTGTCTTTGTCTGTGTTGCGTTTGTGTCTTCACTGTCTCTTTTTAAGTAACTCCCATTATGGGACAAAGCACTTTCATGCTTCTGTCGCTGACCCTTGATCATTGGACTGATGTCCGCTCAAGGGCCCAGAATCATTATTTTTCAGTTAAATGTCAGACCTGGCAGACTCTCTGTGCTTCAGAATGGCCCATCCTCAAAGTCGGGTGGCCCGCAGAAGGATCCTTCTACTTCCCTCTAATCCGAAAAGTCAGAGATATTGTCTTTCAGCCGGGACCACGTGGCCACCCAGATCAACAGCCATATACCCCTTCCCCAGGATCCTATCATTCAAACCTTCCGTTCCCTCCCCATCTTCCCCCCATTCTTCCTGAGTCACAAGACTGGACAATCCTCCCCCTCCTTATCCTCTACCCTCGCTCCCAAACCGCCAACACATTCCAGATGATTCTCCCACCACTGACTCAGCCTCTCCGCCACTAGAGGCAATTGGGCCAGACCCAAGCCCTCCAAGGGACTTCTCCGCAGCAGCAGCAGCCCCTCCTTTTCTGGTGGAAGCTGGGCCACCTGAAGAAACCCGCCAGCTACGGAAAATAGAAAACTCAGAAGCCACTGTGATGCTCCCTCTTCGTCCTTATGGGCCCATGAACCGACAAAACTGGGACCCCAACACCTTTGAAGGTTGGTAGCATTTGTCCACTTATCACCGGGCTCTAATAGCGGGGCTCCGAGTGGCCGGCAAAGGGCCGACTAATTTGGCCATGGTAAGAGAGATAATCCAACGTCCTAATGAGTCTCCCTCTATGATTCTGGAGAGAATTATGGAAGCAAATAGAAAATATACTCCTTTTGATCCTCAGGCAGAGGACAAAAAACCCTCTGTTGCAATGGCCTTTATCCAGCAGGCTGCCCTAGATATTAAGAGAAAGTTACAACGTCTAGATGGATTACAAGATATGACCTTAAGAGATTTAGTCAGAGAAACTGAGAAAGTATATTATAAGAGAGAAACTGAGGAGGAATGGGAACAGATGAGAGAGAAGGAAAGGGAACAAAAGGAGGATGAAAGGAGCAAAAGGCAGACTAAATCATTGGCCAAGGTTTTGGTCAGAGCAGCAAATAGACCAGAAGTTAAAAAGCACGGAGACATGAAGGGATACATGGGCCCATGCCAAAGGCTGCCCCTGGCCTCAGATCAATGTGCCTAGTGTAAAGAAAAAGAAAACTTGGACAAAGAGTGCCCCAAAAAGAGGCAGAGAAACCAGAATAGGACGAGACTTGAAGGATCCAGCCACTGCCTCACCCTGAAGTCGTATGGTTTACGAACGAGAGCAGCTTCCTCCAAGATGGTACGTGGTGGGCTGGAGCAGCAGTAGTTAGCAAAACTAATGTCATCTGTTTCTCTGGTCTCACAGAAGAGACATCAGTCCAAAAGGCAGAACTGATTGCCCTTACGAAAGCATTGGTACCAGCAACAGGCAAAAGGGCCACCATATACACTGTTAGCCGCTATGCATTTGCCACTGCAAATGTGCACGGGGCTATTTACCAGCAAAGGCAGCTATTAAGCTCCGCTGGGAAAGAAATAAAGAAATAAAGAACAAAGATATGATCCTCCACCTTCTCTCAGCAGTGCAGGGCCCTACGGACCTAGGCATAGTGCACTGTCCAGGGCACCAGAAGGGAAACGACCCCGTGGCGGTTGGAAACAGAAGGGCAGATGAGGAAGCTAATTGGCAGCCCTAAACGGAGTGCCTCTGTTCACTTTTTCCACACCGGGGGGAACAACAATCAGGAGACTTGGCCGCACCGGAACATTCAGGCAACTTATCATCTGAGGAGACAGATACAGAACTCTGGGAACCTACAGAGCCAAGTACACAATTTTCAAAAGCCCACCTTTATCTCAAAGACATACACCAGCTCACCCACTTAGACTCTAAGAAGTTATAGGCACTCTTAAAGGACCAAAGGAAGGAATTATTATTGACTGACTCACAGAGGAAAGAAATAACTGTGCAGGTGACTACAGCTTGTCAAGTTGGCCAATTAGTTAATACTTACCCATCGAAGCTTACTTCAGGGAAGCGCTTATGAGGAATCAGACCAGGACAATTCTGGGAAGTGAGCTTTACTGAAATAAAGCCAGCAAGGATTGGACTTAAATGTCTCCTAGTCTTTGTAGATACTTTTTCAGGATGGGTCGAAGCCTTCCCCATGAAGAAAGAAACGGCTCAGCTGGTGGTCAAAAAGATCCTAGAAGACATTTTCCAAGGTTCAGCCTGCCTAAGGTAATAGGGTCGGATAAGTGACCGGTATTCATGGCCCAGGTAAGACAGGGATTTGCCAGGACCCTGGGGATTAATTGGAAGTTACATTGTGCTTATAGACCCCAGAGCTCAGGACAGGTAGAAAGGATGAATAGAACCATCATAGAGACCTTAACGAAATTAAGCTTGGAGACTGGCATGAAAAATTGTACTCTGTTCCTAAGTTATGCACTGTTTTGTGCAAGAAATACCAAGTCTTCCTCTTTGTGTAACCTCAGCCCTTATGAAATTCTCTATGGTGCCCCTCCTTCAGTAAGGGACCTAACCCCAACTAGGAGACTTAATGATTCCTTTCACACCCCCTTGCTTGACAGACTTAAAGCCCTTGAACAAAACCAGCACCCAGCGATACCTGTGGAAACAGTTGGCCTCTGCTAATCAGCCTGGAGATGAGGGAACCCCACATCGATATCAAGTGGGAGAGTTCATCTACCTGAGATGGCATCAGGTGTCATCCCTGGAACCCCACTGGAAAGGACCATACCAGGTGCTGCTTATAACACCCACAGTGGTGAAAGTGGATGAGATCACTTCATAGATCCATACCACCCATCTCATGCCTGCACCCTGTACAGACTCCGGCTGGAAACTGAAACAGACTGGTAACCATCTCAAGTTGCGTGTCCGTCGTGTGGGTAGGGCTATGGATTCTTCCCCTGACCATCAGCAGTCCTAATCCCCATCAGCCTGTTCAGCAACGATGGCAAGTTATAAATCCTACTGGGCAAGTAGGGTGGTGTATTTCACATACAGCCCCCTTATGGAATTGGTGGCCATCTCTCCCCCCGGACATTTGTCAGCTTCCCATAGGCCTCTCTGACTGGGATCTCCCTGACATAGAGGACCCCACACAGATCCCACTCAAATGCAAACCAGGGCAACATAGACCACTTTACCCCATGAATTATGGATGTCATCTCCCCAAGCTCATGTGTAAACTAGCCAGTCAAGACTATTATGTGTGCCCAGCAGATTTCCAAAGTCGCAAACAGGCCCAAACCTGTGGAGGACCCAGTAACTTTTATTTTAGATCTTGGGGTTGTGAACAAACGGAAGCTGCATGGTGGAACCCAAACTCCCCAGACAGCAAGATTTGGGTAGGATGAAATGACACCTGGATTGATCCCAAGAAATGTGCCGCTAGCCAAGTGGTGTCAAAAACTCGCTGTGGAAAGAATAGTCTATGTTACCCCCTCAATATAACTTTCACTTCCAAAGGAAGGGGCTACCTCAGAACAAAATGGCCTATGAGAAATACGTGGGGAATGCAATTCTATATTTATGGCCCCGGTTATGACTTTGGTCTCTGGTTCACCCTCCAGCTTAAAAAGAAAGAAAATCCCACAGCAATAGGGCCCAATCCCCTCAAGCCAGGAATTAAGCCTCCTAAACCTCCCATGCCTAGATCTACCAGAACCCCTCTACCATCTCATAATTCCCGGTTTCCGTCTTTGCCTACTTCCCCAGTCCAGAGTACAGCTGACTCCACCCCCTGGGAACTAATTAAAGGAATGTTTATGGTACTGAACTCCACACAGTCAGAACTCATTGCTTTTCACCCCAGGTATTTGACAGCTCTGTAAATTATTGTGTAATGGTGCAGATACTCCCCAGGGTGCTCTATCATGATGCAGAATCATTCGAAGGTCTACTTGGGGGACAAACAACCCAATTTCACCGGGAGCCATTGTCCCTTACTCTAGCCATCCTATTGGGGATAGGAGGTCCTGCAGGAGCGGGTATGGGAACAGCTGCTATGATCCGTGGGTCACAACAATTGGCCCAATTAGAAACATCAATAGATCAAGACTTGAAGACGTTAGAAACCTCTATCACAGTGCTGCAGGAATCCTTAACCTTTCTCTCTCTCTGCATTTGTTTTACAGAACAGGGGAGGACTAGATTTCCTCTTCATGAGGGAGGGGGTCTCTGTGCAGCACTGAGAGAATACTGTTGTTTTTATGCTGACCCTACTGGAGTTGCAAAATAATCCATGAGTAAATTAAGAAAATAACTTGAATAGTGCCAGAGAGAAAGGGAGATTCAACAAGGGTGGTTTGAGTCATGGTTTACCCAGTCCCCCTGGTTAACTACACTCCTATCAGACTTAGCTTGACCCCTGATCATCCTTAAGGTGTTGCTAACTGTGGGACCTTGTTTGCTTAACCGCATAGTTTCCTTATTCCAGGCTCAGATTGGGTAGGTAAAACTCATGCTAATCAGACAGAAATATGCTCCACAGGCAGAAATAGAATTTGAGACGCCAGAATAATTATGAAACATTACTTTTAAGATTAAAAGTAGTCAGAAAAAGGAGTGGGAAATGAAAGAATAAATTATATTGAAATTGAAATGTAAAGAACCAGGTTTTGTAAAGCTTTCAAGCTCCACTCAGAACCTGAAATTCCTGTGGCACTTAAGACAATTCCCAGATCTTCCTATTAGATGTGTGTTGAAATCTTCCCTGACCAGCTAGATACTTAACACCCCTTCCCAGAAACCATGCAGATCTGCACGTATACATCTCAGGGCTTCAACCAATCAGTTTAAATGTTAACCCCTTCTCAGGGCTGACCAATCACCCACTGCACGACCTGTTCCCGCCAATGAATGTGCTAATCATGTTTTAGAGTTGTTATTTGATTTTGCTGGGGTATAAGATGATTTTCTAAAAGAGGCTATGATGTATGTAAAAACCCTGCCCTCTCCATAGAATGTATATAAACTCTGCTCAAGTTGTTCTGGGGCTCTTTGTTCTTTGCTCCTCTGAAGTGAGCTCTGAGCCCCAGCATGCTGGACCCACAATAAACCCTTTTGCGGTGGCATGAGACAGTCTCTTGGTGGTCTTTTCCTAAGACGTTCGTCTGAACTTTTCAGTTCCTGACTTCCATCAAGTGAGAATAGGGATCCTTTGGGTCAAAAGAGTTCTTCAAAGCCCTACAGTGGATAGTCCATAGGGGCTTGGGTTTTGTCATGACTCCAAATCACAGAAAGAATCAATACCTGACAGTCAGTAGGCCTCAAATTGGAGAAGCAGGGCAGTATTAACGGCAGGGCTATTTGATCATTCCTGGTTCAAAGGAAGGGTGTACAGTCCACCCTGATGTTAGGCAAATGAGGGGCAAAAGAGCTTATTTTGGACACTGTCTTGGGCTGCACCCCTTATGGAAACTTTCAGCCAGAGGTTATGATGAGTGTCTATATGGAAGAATATGAGGCCCATGTTGGAGTGTTTTGATTTAATTGCGGTCATTTGTGTGGCGGTTGGAAGAGATGCCTGGGTCCTCTTGGGCCTGAACACTGGTGTGATTCCCCTTAGAGACTGAGTGCTGGAATGGACCTCAGAGAAGTGTTGCCATGAATTGTGTTGGGATTTTAGGAGGCCTCGCATGAGAATTGCCCTTGGAATATGTGATCAGGGTCGCTTTCCACAGAGACTGGAAATCTCAGCCAGGATATCACATGATTTTATTCTGAAAGACTTGGCAACCATAATTGAGAGTCAAAACACACATGGACCTCACATGTAGACCTCAATGGGCCTGGCTTCATATGACCTTTTGGCCACTCTTTGGGAACCCTTGCCTGTGAGAGTTCTCCAGATCTTTCATTGAAATGAGCTTTCTCACCATTTAAGGGTTCCTAAATGAATTGAAATCCACAGTGCCTCCAATTTCATCCTTGAAAAATGGCTATATAAATACCATTAAATTTTTGAAATTTCAATGACCTGGTGGCACTGGAGAAACTTTGGGTGTCCTGTTGCTGATCATGAGTATACCAGAGAGTGCCTTGATTGACTGGGTTTCCTGAAAATGGTGTAGAACAGAGAAGCCTATAGGTTGGATCCTGCTGAGTAGTGGGCCTAGAGAAGTGGTGGGCATATGTGTGATAAAACATCTGTGGTAGGGGAATGAGGATCTACCATTGGATTCCAAATTGCTTGGGACTGACATGGTGCAGCCAGCATAAATTTCTATTTAAAGGCATCTTGATATATGGAGAGGTTTCAAGGCAATGTTCAGAATCAGCTTGCTATGTTCAAGGGGGTAAACTATGTGGGTTAGAAACCTGGTTGGTGCATTCTCCTGCAGAACCTGACCCACCACACGTGACATAACTCCCACCAGCACTGTGTCCCAGTTGAGCTCCATGTATTTGGTGAAGCAAATACCAAACTCCCAGTGCAGGAGCAAGAAACACAATGGAGAGTGGAAGAGCAATAAATGACTATACAGTCCACACAGGGAGACACTTAGCCACCAGTGGCCACAGTATACCCACAAAAAGAGAATCCAGCACTCTTCCCTCATGTTCATTGGAATATTACAATTTATGTCCTCCAGGTCACATAGATGCTGACCCAGCTTTGATCATCTCACTAGAAAAAAAGCAAAAGCTCCTGACAACAACATATATTTCAAGTGCCCAAACTCAGAGGCAGTTTCTCAAGAAGTCATTAGGTCAGCAGAGCTCCATTATTGCGGAGTGTTTACCCTGTCCCTTACTTTTGGAAACTCCTCTACCACGTCCATGGTTGTGAACTCCTTATCATATTCCATTCCAGATAAGTATTCACAGATTTTCTAACACTTCTCCTCTAATTGTGTCTTACTTGGGGTGAAGGTAATGTCAAGGCATTGTTCTGGATGAAAGTGGGAAGATTTTTGTGTAGCACATATTTGCATACACATTGGATAAATTTTCCAATTTTCCATTCAAAATACTGAATCCCTGACATTAACACATACTCTACTAGATTCTGAATACTAATCCTAATATGTTGGAGAAAAATAACCCAAAAAGAATAGAACTACAAGCAGTTCAGAGGAGGCATGGTGTATAGTTGGACTTGCCTTTTGCATAATATAGGGTAGGAGTTATAAATCCAGTCAATTTTTTTTGGAAATAGTTCTCCATATGTTTTTAATGCCTATTTAGGACCTGTATTTTTATATGCACATATAGAATCCTACCTGTTACCACACGTTTATTCTTGTGTGGTGGCTGAATTGGCAGATACAAATTCTGACAAGGGATCACTCCTCCTAAACGCTGTTGGAATTGAAAATTCAACCTATGTGTGAGCTTCCTAGTTGAACAACATTATACATAAATCCATGTTCAGTAAAATGAATTTATTTGAATCTGTGCATGATATATATTTCTTGGTGATTTTCAATTGACATATAGTGCTACTTTTTAATGTCTGTGTATATGTGTGTGTGTGTGTGTGTGTGTGTGTGTGCATGAGTGTTTATATATACACACACACACACACACACGCACACACACACTCTCCAGATTATTCAAAATATGAAATATATGTGTCTTATTTTACACTTCCTAAATTTTTCATATTCATGAATGTGGATTTATAATAATCTTTTCACAAGATTATTCTGAGAAATATTCACATACCTTACTAGAGTCTGACAACTAATCCTAAGATGATGGAGAAAAATAATGCAAACAGAATAGAAATACAAGAAGTTCAGTGGAGGCATGGTGTATAGTTGGACTTGCCTTTTGCATGATAAACGCTAGGTGTTATAAATCTAGTAAATTTTCAATTGAAATAATTCTTCATGTGTTTTTAAAATTAACAAATATGTGAATTCCTGTATCCCTTTCTCTGTATCCTATTCATCACATGTATTTTTACATGCACTTATAGAATCCTACCTGGTATCACAGGTACATTTTTGTGAGGTGGCTGACTTGGCCGATACAAATTCTGAAAAAAGATCACTCCTCTTAAACGCTGTTGGAAACGAAAATTCAACCTATGGTTGAGTCCCCTGGTAGAACAACAATATACATAAATCCATGTTCAGTAAAATATATGTTTTGTCATCTGTGGATAATATATATTTATTGATGAATTTTGATTGGCATATATATTACTACTTTTTAATGTTTCTGTGTGTGTTTTGTGTATATATAAATATGTGTATATATATACAAATACACACTCTCCAGATTTTTCAAACTATGAAATATATGTGTCTTATTTAAATTCCCTAAATTCATTCATGTTCATGGACTTGGATTTATAATCAACTTTTCACAAGATTTTTCTCAGAAATATCCATCCACCTGAAAATCATATTTGTATCCTAGTACTGAACACTAAGTTGAATGAATGGTGCATACAAAAACTAATATTTCTACAGTAACTGACCCAGTTTAACATCAATGCAAGTAGATTCCGATGGGACAAGGTGTGTATTTTGACGTTCAATTTTATTCAACACTGGTACTTAATATTTCTTCATATAATGGACATCATAGGATATATATTTCATCCACAAATTCACAAATTTATGGGCATTTGTTTCACTTACAATCAATTCCTGCTTTTGAACACATGTATTTCTCCAGGTGTCTTGATTGGTCTTTTCATTAGACTTCTTTCCAAACACATTTTTTTCGATTTCCATAATCAATTTTGAAGCAAAACTCACACACACTTCATGATAAACTATAACCCTGATATTACCAATAGATATATAACTGGTTTGAATGAATGTATGTACATACATATAAAATTTCCTGTATATTTTCAGATATCAATTCAATCCATTATTTAAAGTTGAAAACAGTGAAAATATTTATTCACAGTATGGTTTAGTCATGCATTATCTCTATATTCATAGAAAAAGGGTGCACCTATTTGTACCCCCAATACTAATTTATATGTCTTCAATATATTGCTCCTAGAAATGGTGGAAGAAATACTCATGTCATCTGATCTACATATATATTTTATCAGTGTAATATTCTGGACACAAAAAAAGCAAATGTCACACTTATGTTTGTACCAAATCCTAAATAGAAAGTGTGCATGGATTACTAAAAACACCCATGTACAGGTTGCCTAATGCTCTCAAATGTCTATCCTATTGGTGACTACATATTTGTTTCTTCCTAAGATTATATATTCAATCTCAAGCCTGTTGAATATGTCTAATCCTATCACTCACTATATACTTTGCCTGATTTCCTAATGTCTCTATTGATATCTGCTTTCCTACATATTTTTTCCAGTTCATCACTGTGACCGACTCTTCACATGTGCTGACATTTACATTCACTCTCTAACCAAAACTCTATTGCTAAAGAACTTTTGGTCCAAATCCTATACTCACTTTTCTATCTAAACCAACACTATCTTCCTAATCCTATCGACTATGCCTTTTTGACTGGATGTTCTCTTAGACATTCAATCAACCAAGGTACATGGTCCTTTGCCATTGTTTATCTATTTATTTGAGACATCTGTGCAGAACATAGTTCAAAGGTAAGTATCCCACTAAAGTGACCAATGCCCTTCTGGGCTTCAAATCTTACCTAGAATTCTGTTTTCATACTTATATTTCACCTCTATATTATTAAATATCACTGAATACCAATACCATTATTCATCCAGCAGAATGATTCCTAACCCTAATCAAACCTGTTATTAACCCTAATCATACACTGTTCCCTAATCTAACTTTACAAAAGAGCAGGCACAGAGTTGGTCTTACAATACAGGAATATAGGGAATCTTTCACCTGCTGAGAAGCTCAAAGGTCCATGTAGATATGATCCCTGGAGAAGATGTAGGGAACTATGAAGGACCTGAGAAAGTGAAAGTCCTATTACATGGCAAAAAAAACCTGGTCAGGACGAAGGGATGTGTCTGAATCAGCCTCTATCTTTTTAATGTAGAGAAGATAAACCAAACCAGGCCTGTGTGGAGAGCTGTTCCAAGTGCCTATGGTTAATATAACATTCTAACTTGTGAAATTGTCACAGGAAATAGGGGCAGCCTCCATCTCAAAGGACCGTTTGAAGAAACTGTTAGGACAAAGTGGTTGCCAAGGCAGTGACCTCATTCAGTTTCTGAAGGAAGTGACCTTACCTAATTTCCTTGGTGATGGAACTCTCTGAACTTGGAATCCAGGAAGCCAAGCACCCAGAGGCAGGCCCAGTCTCAGTCCCAGTGGTCTCACTTGTTTAGACTTACCAAGGACAGAGTCCGTCTTTCTTGGTAAATACTGATGTGAGTATGGCCAAATGCCAGGAGAGCTCTGAAGAGCGGCCTTTCCTAAGAACGCAGGTAGTGGCTCACTGCTGGGACCTGACAACTTCACAGAGTTGGCCAAGTAGACCAGATCTTAGACAGGACAGGCCATTTCGGGGGAACAAAAAATGGCCCACCAGTCAGAGGACTCTCTGGATAGTTACATACCTACTTGGGGGAAAGAGGTATCTTTGTGGGTATGGGTGTGAGTTTGTGGTTTTGTCTCATGTTCTAAGAATACGTAGGAAAGGCAGTTTGTTTGGTTTGGAATGGACTGTGTCTAGTAAGTCCTTTGACAAGGCGAGTGTTTCTATGTCTGTGTATCCCACTGTGTCTGTGGTTGTAGATATTAGAAAAGAGAATGCATCAATGGATGTGTTATGTCTAGTAGAAAGCTTCTCAGCATTCATCCTCCCTAATTTATGAATGGACTGTGGCTTGCCTTATAGATGTACAACACCTACAATCTTCCTAAGTTCCTGTATTCTTCCTGATTTTGGCCTCTCTCTAGAATAGGCTCATGATTTTGTTTCCAAGTTATGTACCACCTCCAAGCTCTGTGACATGGCTATGTACTGGATAGCTGAAGGGAATGGGAGCATATCAGAAAACTCAGATATCAGTGTGACTAGGAGAGTCTCAGTGGAGAAACCCTGCTTTGGGTCTTTTGCTTACCTATTTGTCCGTTGCCCTGAATGTCAGGAAGGTTTTTGCCTCAGGTCACCCCTTTGTGAAGCCTGAAGAAAACAGTTTTCAGATGGAAATGAATGGGCATCACTTTGGGCTCTTTGCTTAATTGCTTTGGAATGGGATGAGTCTGAATCAGCCTCTTGGTTCTGTGTGAGGCTGTGGCTTAGATTCTCAGCACCTGTTGGGTCTAAAGAAAGATCTCATGTGTGCATCCAAAACGAAAATGGCCAAAAGAGCTGTCATTGTGCATGAAGTCTCTCACCTTCCTCTGTAATGTTCCTTCCTCCGTCAAGTGAGAATAGGGATTCCTTGGGTCTAATGAGTTCTTCAAAGCTCTGTAGAGTCTAGCCCATTGGTGCTTGGGTTTTCTCATAACTCCAATTCACATAAAGAATCTAAACTCCAGAGTCAGTAGGCCACAAATTGGAGAAGTGAAGCAGTATTAACAGCAGGCATATTTAATCACTCCTGTTTCACAGGAAGGGAGTCCGGGCTTTTAGGCAAATGAGGGGTAAGGGAGCTTCTTTTGGACACTGTCTTGGGCTGTGCCTCTCAAGTAAACCTCCAGCCAGAGGTTATTATGAGTGTCTTTATGGAAGAAGATGAGGGCTAGGTGGGAGTGTTTTGGTTTTAAATGTGATCACTTGTGTGGCGGTTGGAAGAGATGATTGGTTACACCTGGGCTTCAACTCTGGTGTGATTCCACTTAGAGACTGATTTCTGGAACTGACCTCAGAGAAGTATTGCAATGAATTGTGTTGGGATTTTAGGAGGCCTCGCATGAGAGTCGCCCTTGGAAAATGAGTCTTGGCCCAGGGTTGCTTTCCACAGAGCACTGGAAATCTCAGCCAGGATATCACATTATTTTATTCTGAAAGACTTGGCAACCATAGTTGAGAGTCAAAACAAACAAGGACCTCACATTGTAGACCTCAATGGGCCTGGCTTCATGTGAACTTTTGGCCACTCTTTGGGAAGCCTTGCCTGTGAGAGTTCTCCAGATCTTTCATTGAAATGAGCTTTCTCACCATTTAATGGTTCCTAAATGAATTGAAACCCACAGTGCCTCCAACTTCATCCTTGAAAAATGGTTAGATAAATACCATGAAATGCTTAAAATTCCCATGAGCAGGTGGCACTGGAGAACCTTTGGATGTCCTGTTTCTGATCATAAGTATACCTGAAGGTGCCTTGATTGACTGGGTTTCATGAAAATAATATAGAAAAGACATGCTAGTAAGTTGGAGGCTGCTGAGTAGTGGACCTAGAGAAATTGTGGGCAGGTGTGTGATAAAAAATCTGTGGTGTGGCCATGTGGATATGCCATTGGCTTCCAAATGGATTAAGACTGATATGGTGCAGCCAGCAGACCCTTCTATGTAAAGGCATCTTGTGATATTGAGGAGTTTCAGGGCAATGTTCAGAATCAGGTTACTATGCTCAAAGAGGCAAGCTTGTGGGATAGAAGCCTGGTTGGTGCATTTTCCTGCAGACCCTGACCCACCAAACGTGACAGAACTCCCTCCAGCACTGTGTCCCAGTTGAACTCCTTGTTTCATGAAGCAA
This sequence comes from Callospermophilus lateralis, assembly GCF_048772815.1. NCBI lineage: Eukaryota > Metazoa > Chordata > Mammalia > Rodentia > Sciuridae > Callospermophilus > Callospermophilus lateralis. Next base: position 95,068 of record NW_027512718.1, read on the forward strand.
ATACCAAACTCCCAGTGCAGCAGCAAGAAACACCACGAAAGATGGAGTATGAACAAATGGGTTCACAGTGCACATGGGGAGACACTTAGCCCCCAGTGGCCACAGTTTACCTACAAAGAGAGGATTTAGCAATGCTTCCTCATGTTCATTTTAAAATAAGTAACCATGTCCTCCAGGTCCCATAGATGCAGACCCACCTTTGATGGTCTCACTACAATGGAAGCTAAAGCTCCTGAGAACAACATATATTACATGTGCCCAACCTCAGAGGGAGTTTCTTAAGAAGACTTTAGGCCAGCAGAGTTCCATGTTTGTGTGTGGTGAGCCGCTTCTGCAGATTATGGTCACCATTGCAGGATGGTGCTGGCTCCACTGTGGTCTGTAACAAACAACTCCTTGTTTGGGAGAGTTGGTGCATGGTTTTTCAGCACCCTGTGAGAAAGTTCCACGTGGAAGCTTTGCATTGGGGCTTGGGATGCTTTATTAAGGCTGGAAGGGGCATCCAACAAGGAAGAAGAAGAAATATCAAGGGCCTGAATAAACTGCTGAAAGAAGATTCCTGAGTTGCGTCTTCTTTGCGGGCAAGGGGTCGCGACAAGTGGTGCTGAAAACCAGGGAACCAGAACTTTCAGCAGTCAGGGGTGGTGCACCGGTTAGTCCCAGGTAAGTGGGGCCCGCGGTCAAAGCGGAGGTTAGTCCCAGGTAAGTGGGACCCGCGGTCAAAGCGGGGATTAGTCCCAGGTAAGTGGGACCCGCTATCAAAGCAGCAGCTCCTCTGTAAAGCCAGAGAGAGCATTACATCTTATTGCAGCTGCACTGTGTACTTTCGCTCTTACTTTCACTTTTGTTTTTTGTGTGTCTTTTGTTGTGTCATGAGTGCTGTATCTTCAAGTCCGCTTCTCCTGGCCCTAGATAACCTGTTACGTTGCAAGGGCCTAGAAGTGAAACGTAGTACTTTACAGAGATTTTTACGGAAGACAGATATTGCTGCACTGTGGTTTGCGTTCTCGGGCAGCCTTACTATACCTAGCTGGGATAAGTTAGGCACAGATCTTGACTTTGCTTCTGAGCAGGGCATATTAGAGGGTGGGGTGATACCCCTTTGGAAGATGATCCGTAGTTGCCTCCCAGATGGCAGATGTCAGGAAGCACTTACTAAAGGACAAGAAGTTTTTGAGCAACTACATGAGGAAAAGTCTGAAGGATCACATAGTGAAGTGGCAGAGAACATTGGGAGTAAGAGTAGTGAGAAGGCAAAAGAGCCTGAAACTAAAAATAGGAGAAGGCTCTACCCAGACTTGGCTGAATTAAAAACGCCTGAGAACACAAGTGGCTCAGAGAGTTCTGAGGACCTTGATATATTGTTACAACAACTACGAAAGATAAAAGTGAAGAAAAGGAAAAAAGGGATACAGCGCACGCAGGCCTACTGTAAAAAGGGGACGGGATCCAATATCGGTCAACAACAATCTGAGGAGGAGGAGGTAGAATATCTCAAAGAAGATATGGTGCCGGTTGCCCCACCCCCGTGTGTGGGGGGGAGCCAAAATTCCGGGAGATATTTTCATGCGCAAGTTTGGAGGACAGTTAATACAGATATGGGACTTGCATACCCTGTATTTCAGGACAATAACAGGGGAAGATATCATGAGCCTTTAGACTTTAAGAAAATTAAAACCTTGGCGGAATCTTTCCGCACTTATGGCGTGGATGCCGCTTTCACAATTACTCAGGTGGAGGGACTTGCTAGATTTTGTATGACTCCTTCAGATTGGGCTAGCCTTGTTCGGGCTTGTGTTTCTCCAGGTAAATATTTGGACTGGAGAGCCTTTCTGCTAGAGGGCGCTGTTGAGCAGGCCGCCAAAAACTATGCCGCGGGACACCCCCATTGGGACAAGGATATGCTTTTAGGACAAGGCAGATTTGCTAATCAACAGACAGGATTCCCTCCTGAGGCATATGATCAAATTAACAACATTTGCATTCGGGCATGGAAGTCACTTCCAAATAGAGGAGAGGTGTCTGGTTACTTGACTAAGATTCTGCAGGGCTCTACAGAACCCTTTTCAGATTTTGTAGCAAGGATGGTGGAGGCCGATGGAAAGATTTTTGGGGACCCTAATAGGCACCTACAGGGGCATAAGCATCCTGTGCTAGCTCATCAAAAGCTTAACAGGTTTGGTCTGGGTTTTTCCTAGGGGCCACTGGGGCTCAAATACCCATAACATGGCTCACCGAGGAGCCTGTTTGGGTGCCTCAGTGGCCTCTTCCCTCGGCTAAACTGGCAGCAGCCCATGATCTAGTCAAAGAACAACTTGATTTGGGTCACATCCAACCTTCTACTTCTCCATGGAATACTCCCATATTTGTCATTAAGAAAAAATCAGGGAAGTGGCGCCTACTGCATGATCTACAAGCAGTTAATGCTCAGATGCAACTTATGGGACCCATTCAAAGAGGGCTGCCTCTGCTCTCCTCTGTTCCTCAAGGCTGGGATATAATTGTTATTGACATTAAAGACTGTTTCTTTTCCATTCCTTTGCATCCTAAAGATTCACAACGTTTTGCTTTTACCCTTCCCTCGTGTAATCACGAGGAACCAGATCAAAGGTTTGAGTGGGTGGTGTTGGCACAGGGGATGGCTAACAGTCCCACGATGTGCCAAATGTATGTGGGGAAGGCACTCGCACCTCTCAGACATAAGTATTCCTCCACCAAGATCATTCATTATATGGATGATGTGTTATTGGCCGCAAAATTAGAACAGACAGTTAATGAGGCTTATAAAGAACTCGTGATGCTGTTGGCTCAACATGGACTGCACATCGCACCTGAAAAGGTTCAAACAGGGGATTCTATCAGGTATTTGGGAGCGACAATTGGGTATGACAAATTAAAACCACAAAAAATTACCATCAGGACTCAAGATTTCCAAACTCTAAATGATTTTCAAAAATTGCTGGGAGACATTAATTGGATAAGAGGATATTTACATATTCCTAATATTGTGCTCCAGCCTTTGTATGCTACTCTTAACGGTGATCCAGATCTTGCTTCCCCTCGTAGCCTCACTACTGAGGCTAGAGCGGCCCTTATAAAAGTAGAAAAAGCTATACAGCATGCCACTCTATGCAGGCTCCAGAGTGATAAACCTTTCCAGTTATGTGTGCTTGCCACTATGCGGCAGCCTACTGGAGTACTGTGGCAAGATGGGCCTTTACTATGGATCCACCCACATGTATCCCCAGGAAAATCCTTAGAATATTATCCTGATGCTGTTGCAGCGTTGGCACTTAAAGGGATTCAACAAAGCATTCAATTTTTCGGCCAATCACCTTCTTCTCTTATCATACCCTACACTAAAGCTCAACTTAATGTTTTATGTGCTACTCTAGACAACTGGGCTATTCTGTGTTGCTCGTTTCAAGGGGGTATTGATAATCACTACCCTTCTCATCCATTACTCCATTTTGTTAAAGAACATCCCATCATTTTCCCTAAGGTAACTTCATCCAGTCCAATTCCGGGGGCTGTTAACATTTTTACTGATGGTTCCAAGTCTGGAATGGGAGCTTATGTAATTAATGACTCTCCCCCTATCCAGCATCAATTTGCTCCTGGAAATCCACAATGGATAGAACTACAAATTGTTATTGAAGTTTTTAAACAGTGTTCTTTTCCTTTTAATCTTATTTCGGACTCCAGGTATGTGGTACAAGCACTAAAAGTCCTGGAGGCCGTGGGAGCTATTAGTGATGCCCACAATGTGTCTGCTTACTTTACTCAGCTTCAACAGCTTATCTCTAACCGCACTGCTTCTTTTTATCCAATGCACATCAGGGCTCACACCTCTCTTCCTGGTACGTTATCCCAGGGTAATGCCTGTGCGTGCGGACTTAGCCACTAGAGGTCAATTGATATGCTTGGCTTCCTCCTTAGAGGGGGCTAAGTTGTTTCACCAAATCTTCCATGTTAATGCATTAACGCTGCACAGGCATTTTTCCATTTCAAGAGCGGATGCTCGGCAGATAGTATTGCAATGTCCCCACTGTGTCACATTTCTTCATCCCCCTAATTATGGAGTAAACCCACGGGGATTAAAGCCATTGGTTGTTTGGCAAATGGATGTGACACATATACCTGACTTTGGTAACCTCAAGTATGTGCATGTTTCTGTTGATACGTGCTCTGGAATTACCCATGCTTCTGCTTTATCAGGAGAAAAGGCACGTAATGTCATTACTCACTGTTTAGAGGCATGGGCAGCATGGGGTGCACCTGCATCCCTTAAGACTGATAATGGACCTGCTTATACTGGCAGACAATTTACAGCTTTTTGTTCTACTATGGGAGTGCAACTTACTCATGGTTTGCCTTACAATCCTCAAGGACAAGGCATTGTTGAGTGTGCTCATCGCACCTTAAAGGAAACTTTACAAAAACAAAAAGGGGGAATAGGAGCTGAACACACTCCTAAAGAACGCCTGTCCTTAGCTCTCTTTACCATTAATTTTTCGAATTTGGATATTCATGGTGGCTTTGCGGCCGATAGACATGTGTCCCCTCAGCCCTCTGTGATTGACTATGTTAAGTGGAAGGATGTTCTTACGTGCCAATGGAACGGCCCTGACCCCGTGCTGACATGGGCACGAGGACCTGTATGTGTTTTTCCCCAGGATCGTACGGAACCATTGTGGGTCCCTGAACGCTTGACAAGAAGAGTCTCGACATCAACTGACCAGCAACAAGAGATACCACAACAATTCTGTGATGAGGATCTTCATTCTGCTAAGTGCTCTGGCTCTGGTGCTGGTGCCGATGGCACAGGCGACACCAATGCGGTGGTGGGCAGTGGCACGGGCATGGCCAATGCCGATGCCGGTTCATGGTAATTCTAGTGTCCTCCCCACTCTTTTTTCTACCTCATGTGAGATGTCTGCTCCCTGTGCCTCTCCTAGAGGGGACATGGAGAGAATTTTTAATCAATCTCAAGTTAATCTAACAGGAGTTTTTTCTTTCAGACTTAAAAACGCTAATTGCATTAGCCTTAAGACCAAAAATTTGACTAACTGGGAGGACCCATTGCGGTCCAATCAGGTCTCAGGGAGCATTATCAGTGCTGTATTGAGCAAGGTAGCTTCGGGGAAGCAATCAGGCTCAGGAACCCCCGCAAACAGTAGCTCTGCTCTTAACATAACTACCTTGGCTATTATCTCCGAGGTACTAATCCCAGTGCCTCCTTCTTCTAGTAGTATTCATGATGCCACTCATTTCAAGGCCTCTCCTTACTGTTCCCCTAATCTTGGTTTCCCCCCAACATTTACGCCTTGTCAGGATCATTCTTGGGAGAAACATCAAGTTGCTAAAGGTTTCTCCCTTTCCCCCTCTCTTAAGAGGTATGTTTATAACTTTAACAATAGTGCCAGCTCCTCTACAGGAGTAGGTTGGTCCTGGTTTCAATGGCTGATTTCCAATGAAAAGGGGGCTTCAGCCGATATTTCTGCATTGGCTCAGTTGGTAGGAGCCAAAAGTTGGCTGACTAATGTTTCTGGTACTGTTAGGGAAAGTGAACGAGGTAATACACTTACATCTGTTTCATTCAACTCTCTGTTGTATAATGCCACAATGCCTCCTGCAATGGTCTGTGTCCAATCCCCCTTCTTATTCCTTTTGGCTAAGGCCACCTTGTCGGGGATGCTGGATTGTTCTCATACTACCCGTCTCTTATCTGAGTGTTGGAATGGTTCCTGGACTGTAGCAGTGGTTATGAAAATTCCAACTTTTGTCCCAATCCCGGTCACTGCAGATCCTGATAAATTCCCTATTGTTGAGCTACTTAGAGTCCACAGAGATTTTGGAATCACAGCGGCTATAGTGACAGCCGTGGCGGTATCTGCTGCTGCAGCGGTTACGGCCGGAGTGGCTATGGCCAATCAAGTACAAACTGCTGCCACCATTAATCAAGTTGTCCAACAAACTTCCACCATACTTGAATCCCAAAATACAATTAATAAACATATTTTGTCAGGGATTTTAGCTGCCAACCAAAGAATAGATTTACTCCAAGCTCAGGTAGAAGAATTGGCTGACTTAGTGCTTTTGGGTTGTGTTGACCAACGTGCACATTTATGCATAACCTCTGTCAGATTTAATGATTCCAGGAATGTTTCCCGCATCATTGGCGAATATTTGGCTGGAAATTGGTCCATGGAAGCGGAAGACATGATCCAGTCTCAACTAACCCAGATAGGTGTCTTGAATAACACCCGTGTTGATCCCGTGACTTTGGGTAAATTCACCGATTGGATATCTTCTGCTTTTTCCTTTTTTAAACAGTGGGTGGGGGTAGGCAGTTTTGGTGCAATGTGTTGCTTTGGTATGTTTCTCTGTTTGTGGTTTCTCTGTTGCCTCAAGGCCCGCAATGCTCACGATAAGGCTATGATCATCCAAGCTCTTGCAGCTTTAGAAAATGGCAATTCACCTCAAGTCTGGCTTGCGCATCTTAAACAGTAAATCTTTGACATGGTCGTTGCACCCCAAGTTATTATAACATTGCACTGGGATCGGCATGTCTTTCCTCGTTATTCTCTTAGTGTTGGAAAGCCCTTGCACTCTGCCGGTCTTGCTGCCATTGCACGCAGGTGGGTTTCCACACTAATGCTTCTCTATCGCCTTAAAGTCCGTGCCTTTCTTTCAGGGTGCTGTCAACTCGTTTGTCGTTGTGTACAGCCACAGTTCAGCCTCAGCTGTCCCCCTTCGTCCACCTTCGTCATGATACAGGATGCGAGGCAAGGCACTGCACTTGAGTGATCCTTGAAGTGGACCTCAAGGAGAGCATGTCCTATTGCATGCGGGTATGATGTCCACGCCCCGCCCCACGAAAAAGGCGTCGGCTGATATGGCTTCAGATCTGGGGCTGGGCCCTCCTTAGGACTGAGCCATACTATGCAGCCACTTCTGCACAGTGGGATAGGACCTCTACTCTCGCCTGTATTGTTTTCAGAAAACAGAAAGGGGGAACTGTGGTGAGCCTCTTCTGCAGATTATGGTCGCCATTGCAGGATGGCGCTGGCTCCACTGTGGTCTGTAACAAACAACTGCTTGTTTGGGAGAGTTGGTGCATGGTTTTTCAGCACCCTGTGAGAAAGTTCCACGTGGCAGCTTTGCATTGGGGCTTGGGATGCTTTATTAAGGCTGGGAGGGGCATCCAACAAGGAAGAAGAAGAAATATCAAGGGCCTGAATAAACTGCTGAAAGAAGATTCCTGAGTTGCGTCTTCCTTGTGGGCAAAGGGTCTCGACCTTTGTGGAGTGTTTACATTGTCCCTTACTTTTGGAAACTCCTCTACCACCCCCAAAGTTGTGAAAATTGAGCAGTTTTCATTGCAGATATATATTCACAGATTTTTCTAACTCTTCTCCTCTAACTGTGTCATACTTGGGGCGAAGGTAATGTCACAGCATTGTTCTGGATGAGATTGAAAAGATTTTTGTGTAGCAAATATTTGCATACACATTGGATCCATTTTTCAATTTTCCATTTGAAATACTGAATACATGACACTATCCCATACCCTACTAGCCTTTGACTATTCATCCTAATATGATGGAGAAAAATTACCTAAACAGAATACAAATTCAAGCAGTTTAGAGGAGGCATGGTATATAGTTGAACTTTCCTTTTGCATGATAAACGGTAGGTGTTATAAATCTAGTCAATTTTTAATTAAAATAGTTCTCTATGTGTTTTTAAAATTAACTACTATGTGAATTCCTCTCTCCCTTTCTCTGTAGCCTATTCATCATCACATGTATTTTTATATGCACTTATAAAATCCTACCTGGTATTATAGGTACATTTTTGTGAGGTTGCTGAATTGGCAGGTACAAATTGTGAGAAGAGATCACTCCTCCTAAACACTGTTGGAACTGAAAATTCCACCTATAGGGGAGCTTCCTAGTAGAACAACATTATACGTAAACTCATGTTCAGTAAAATAAATATTTTTACATATGTGGATGATATATATTTAAAGATGAATTTCGATTGGCATATATATTAGTACTTTTTAATGTCTGTGTGTGTGTTTTGTGTATATATGTATATGTGTATATATATATATATATATATATATATATATATATATATATATATATACACTCTCCAGATTTTTCAAACTATGAAATATATGTGTCTTATTTAAATTCCCTAAATTCATTCATGTTCATGGACTTAGATTTATAATCAACTTTTCACAATATTATTCTTAGAAATATTCATCCACCTTAAATACATATTTGTTTACTAGTAGTGAAAACTAACTTCAGTGAATGGTGTATACAAATCCTAATAGTTCTACAGTAATTGACCCAGTCAAACATCAATGCAAGTATATTCCTATGGGACATGATATGTAATTTGATGTTTATTTTTATTCAACATTGGTACATTATTATTTCTTCAGCTTTTGCACATCATAGGATATATATTTCATCCACAAGTGAGCAAATTTATAGGCATTTGTTTCAACTTTAATCACTTCCTGCTTCAGAACACATGTATTGTCAGGGTTTCTTGACTGGATTTTTCATGAGACTTCTTTCCAAACACATTATTTTCGATTTCCATAATCACTTTAGATGCAAAACTCACACACTCTTCATGATAAACCAAAACACTAATATTACCATTAGATGAATAACTGGTTGGAATGAATGATTGTATATCCGTATAAGATTTCCTGTAATTTTTCAGATATCAATTCAAACCATTATTTAAAGTTGGATCAAGTTATATTATTTATTCACAGTATGGTCTATTCATGCTTTATCTCTATATTCATAAACACATGGTACACCTATTTTTACCCCCAATACTAATTTATACGTCTTCAATATATTGCTCCCAGAAATGGTGGAAGAAATAATTATGTCACCTGATTTATGTATACATTTTATCACAGTAATATTCTGGACAAAAATTGTAAAGGTCACACTTATGATTCTACCAAAGCCTAAATGGAAAGTGAACATAGATTACTAAAAACATCTATTTCAAGGTTGCCTAATGCTCTCAAATGTCAATCCTATTGGTAACTACGTATTTCTTTCTTTCTAAGATTATATATTCAAACTCAACCCTGTTGAAAATGTCTAATCCTCTCACTCACTTTATACATTGCCTGATTTAGTAATGTCTCTATTGATATCTGCTTTTCTACATATTTTCCCCAGTTCATGATAGTGACTGACTCTTCATATGTGCTGACATATACATTCGCTCTCTAACTGAATCCCTATTGCTAAAGAACTTTTGGTCCAAATCATATACTCACTCTTCTTCCTAAACCTACCGACTATCTTTCAAATCCTAATGACTATCCTTTTTTGAGTGGATGTTCTCTTCTACATTCAATCTTCCAAGGTACAAGGTCCTGTGCCATTGTATATCAAATTTTCTGAGACATCTGTGCAGAACATAATTCAAAGCTAAGTATCCCAATCAAGGGCCCAATGCCCTTGTGGGTTTTAAATCATACCTAGATTTCTGTTTTCATAATTATATTTCACCTCTACATTCTTGTAAATATCGCAGGTTCCCAATACAATTATTCATGGAGCAGAATGATTTCTAACCCAAATCAAACCTGTTATTAACCCTAAACATACACTGTTCCCTCAATCTCATTTTACAGAAGAGCAGGGACAGAGTTGTTCTTACAATACAGGAAAGTAGGGGAAATTCAACCTGCTGAGAACCTCAAAGGTCCATGCAGAAATGATACCTGGAGAAGTTGTAGGCAGGTATGAAGGACCTAAGAGAGCAAAGGCCAATTTGCATGGCAAACAACCTGGTCAGGATGAAAGGATGTTTCTGAATCAGGCTCTCTCTTCTTATTGTGGAGAAGATGGACCAAACCAGGCCTGTGTGGAGAGCTGTTCCCGGGTGCCTATGATTGATATACCATTCTAACTTGTGAAAGTGTTAGAGAAAGTAGGGACAGCCACCATCTCACTGGACCTTTGGAAGCAATTGTTAGGACAAAGGGGTTGCCAAGGCAGTGACCTCATTCAGTTCCAAAGAAAGTGATGTACCTCATTTCCTTGGTGATGGAACTCTCTGAACTTGGTATCCAAGAAGCCAGGCACCCAGATGCATTCCCAGTCCCAGTCCCAGTGGGCTCACTTGTGTGGATTTACCAAGGACAGTTAGTCTTTCTTGGTACCTACTGATGTGAGGATGGCAAAATGCCAGGAGAGCTCTTAAGAGGGACCTTTCCTGATAAAGCAGGTAGTGGCTCACCACTTTTTCCTGACAACTTCACAGTGTTGGCCAAGGAAACAAGAGAGGGTACAGGCCATTTCGGGGGAACATAGTATGGCCCACCAGTCAGAGGACACACCGGATAGTCAAAGACTTACTTGGGGGAAGGAGGTGCCTTTGTGAGTGTGGGTTTGTTGTTTTCTCTCATGTTCTGAGAATAGGTAGGAAAGGCGTTTTTTTTGTTTGTTTGTTTGTTTGTTTGGAGTGAACTGTTTCTAGTAAGTCGTTTGACAAGGTGAGTGTTTCTATGTCTGTGTATCCCACTGTGTCCGTGGTTGTAGACACTAGAAAAGACAATGCAACAATGGATGTGTCCTGTCTACTAGAAAACTTCCCAGAATTCATCCTGTCTAACTTATGAATGGAGTGTGGCTTTCCTTATGGATGGGCAAAACCTACTACCTTCCTAAGTCCCATTTTTTCTTCCTGAATTCTGGCCACTCTCCAGAATAGGATCATGGATTTGTGTCCAAGATAGGTGCCAACTCCAACGACTGTGACATGGCCTTGTACTGGATAGCTGAATGGAATGGCCAGTATCTCAGAAAACTCAGATATCAGTGTGACCAGGAAACTCTCAGTGGAGAAACCCTGCTTTGGGTCATTTGCTAACCTATTGTTCTGTTGCCCTGAATTTCAGGAACGTCTTTGCCTCAGGCCACCCCTTTATGAACCCTGAAGAAAACAGTTTTCAAATGTAAATGAATGGGCATCACCTTGGATTCTTTGCTTAATTTCTTTGGAATAGCATGTGTCTGAATCAGCCTCTTGGCCCTGTGTGAGGCTGTGGCTTATATTCTCAGCACCTGATGGATCTAAAGAAAGATTCCATGTGTGCATCCAAAACCAAAATGGCAAAATGTTCAGTCATTGTGAATGAATTCTATTGCCTTCCTCTGTTAGGTTCCTGAAATCCATCAAGTGAGAATAGGGATCCTTTGGGTCAAATGAGTTCCTCAAATCTCTGCAGAAGGGCTTGTCTTTTCTCCTGATTCCAATTCACATAAAGAATCTAAACCCCACAGTCAGAAGGCCTCAAATTGGAGAAGCGGAGCAGTATTAAGGGCAGGAATATTTGATTACTCCGGTTTCACAGGAAGGGTTTCCAGCGCACCCTGACTTTAGCCAAATGAGGGACATGGAGCTTCTTTTGGACACTCTTTGGAATGTGCCCCTCATGGAAAGCTCCAACCAGAGGTTATGATGAGTGTCTACATGGAAGAAGATGGAAGCCATGTGGGAGTGTTTTGGTTTTAATTGTGGTCATTTGTTTGGCGGTGTGGAGAGATGACTGGGTCAACCTGGGCTTGAACTCTGGTGTGATTCCCCTTAGAGACTGCGTTCTGGAACTGACTCAGAGAAGTATTGTCATAAATTGTGTTGGGATTTTATGAGGCCACGCATGAGAGTCGCCCTTGGAAACAGAGAGCTTGGCCCAGGGTGGCTTTCCTCAGAGTACTGGGAATCTCAGCCAGGATATCACAGGATTTTATTCTTTAATACTTGGCAGCAATAGTTGAGAGTCAAAACACACATGGAACTCATAACTCTTTTGGAAGCCTTGCCTGTGAGAGTTCTCCAGAGCTTTCTTTGAAATGAACTTCCTCAACTTTTAATGGTTCCTGAATGAATTGAAACCCACAGTGCCTCCAACTTCATCCTTGAAAAATGGCTACATAAATACCATGAAATTTTTGAAATTCCCATGACCTGGTTGCACTGGAGAACCTTTGGATGTTCTGTTGCTGATCATGAGTGTACCAGACCGTGCCTTGTTTGACTGGGTTTCATGAAAATGGTGTAGAACAGAGATGCCAGTATATTGAAGCCTGCAGAGTAGTGGGCCAAGAGCTGTGGTGTGCAGGTGTGTGAAAAAATATCTGTGGTTGAGACATGTGGATCTCCCATTGACTTCCAAATAGCTTGTGGCTGACATGGTGCAGCCAGCAGGCTCTTTCTTGTAAAGGCATCTTTTTATATGGAGAGGTTTCAGGGCAATCTTCAGAATAGGGTTGCTATGGTCAAGGAGAAAGCTATGTGGGATAGAAGCCTGTTTGGTGCATTCTCCTGCAGACCCTGACAAACCACATGTGACATAACTCCCTCCAACACTGTGTCCCAGATGAACTCCTTGTATTTCATGAAGCAAATACCAAACTCCCAGTGCAGGAGCAAGAAACACCATGGAAAGTGGAGGATGACCAAATGGCTTCACAGTCCACACGGGGAGACACTTACCCACAGTGGCCACAGTTTACATACAAATGGAGAATTCGGCACTGCTGTCTCATGTTCATTGGACATAGATGCAGGGTCAGCTTTGATGTTCTCACTACAAAGGAACATAGTTTCTGACAAGCTCCTGAGAACAACAAATATTTCAAGTGTCCAACCACAGAGGCAGTTTCTCAAGAAGTATTATTCCGGCAGAGCTCCATGTACGTGGAGTGTTTACACTGTCCCTTAGTTTTGGAAATTCCTCTACCACCTCCAAGGTTGTGAACTCCTGATTATTTTCCATTGCAGATATGTATTCACATATTTTCTAACTATTTTCCTCTAATTGTGTCTTACTTGGGGTGAAGGTAATGTAAAGGCATTTTTCTGGATGAGAGTAGGAAGATTTTTGTGTAGCACATATTTGCATACACATTGGATACATTCTCCTATTTTCCATTCGACATACTGAATCCCTGACAATAACCCATACCCAACTAGACTCTTACTGATAATCCTAATATGATGGAGAAAAATAACCCAAACAGAATAGAAATACAAGCAGTTCAGTGGATGTATCACATATATTTGGACTTGCCTTTTGCATAACAAATTGTAGGTGTTACAAATCTTGTCAATTTTAATTGATATAGTTCTCCATGAGTTTTTAAAGTTAACAACTATGTGAATTTCTGTCTCCCTTTTTCTGTAGCCTATTCAGCACATGTATTTTTATATGCACATATAGAATCCTACCTGGTATCACAAGTACATTATTGTGAGTGCATGCATTGGCAGATACAAATTGTGAGAAGAGATCACCCCTCCTAAACACTTTTGGAATTTAAAATTCAACCTATGGGTGACCTTCCTAGTGGAATATTATACATAAATCCATTTTCATTAAAATATAAATTTTTCCATCTCTGGAGGATATATATTTCATGATGAATTTCGATTGGCATATATATTGCTACATTTTAATGTCTCTGTGTGTGTGTTTTGTATATATATACTGTCCAGATTTTTCAAAATTTAAAATATATGTGTCTTACATACACTCCCTGAATTCATTTATGTTCATGTATGTGGATTTATAATCAACTTTTCACAAGATTTTTCTCAGAAATATTCATCCACGTGAAATACATGTTTGTTTCCTAGTACAACAAACTCACTACAGTCAATGGTGGTTACAGATCCTAATATTGCTACACTAACTGACTCAGTTTAACATCAATGCAAGTAGATTCCTATGGGACATGGTGTGTATTTTGAGGTTCATTTTCATTCAACACTGGTATATTACTATTTCTTAAGTTTTTGAACATCATAATATATATATTTCATCCACAAGTTCACAAATTTATAGGCATTTGTTTCAGTTTCCATCATTTCCTGCTTCAGAACACATGATTTCCTCCAGGTTTCTTGACTGGCCTTTTCATGAAACTTCTTTCCAAACACATTATTTTCGATTTTCATAATCAATTTTAAAGCAAACCTCACACACTCTTCATGATAAAGCATAACCCTAAAATTACCATTAGATGTATAACTGGTTGTAATGAATGAATGTATATCAATATAAAATTTCCTGTATATTTTCAGATATCAATTCAATCCATTATTTAAAGTTGGAGCCAGTTATATTATTTATTCACAGTATGGTCTATTCATGCATTTTCTCTATATTCAGAGACACAGGGCACACCTATTTTTACTCCCAAAATTAATTTATATGTCTTCAAAAACTTGTTTGCAGAAATGGTGGAAGAAATACTCATGTTCCCTGATGTACATATACATTTTATCACAGTAATATTCTGGACACAAAATGCAAAGTCACATTTATGATTGTACCAAATCCTAAATGGAAAGTGAGCATGGACTACAAAAATCATCCATCTCCAGGTTGCCTAATGCTCTCAATTGTAAATCCTATTTGTGACTATATATTTGTTTCCTCCTAAGATTATATACTCAACCTCAAGCCTGTTGAAAATGTCTAATCCAATCACTCACTTTATTCTTTTCCTGATTTCCTAATATCTCTATTGATATCTACTTTCCTACATATTTTCCCCAGTTCATCTTTGTGACTGACTCTTCACATGTTCTGACATTTACATTCACTCGCTACTCGAAACCCTCTTGCGAAAGAACTTATGGTCCAAATCATTTACTCACTCTTCTTCCTAAACCTACCGACGATCATCCTAATCCTACTGACTATCTTTTTTTGACTGGATGTTCTCTTCTACATTCAATTATCCAAGGTACAAGGTCCTATGCCATTGTATATGGATTTATCTGAGATAACTGTGCGGAACAAAATTCAAAGATAAGTATCCAACTCAAGGGCCCAATTTGCCCTTCAGGGCTTCAAATCTTACTTAGATTTCTGTTTTCATAATTATATTTCCCCTTTCTTGTAAATATCACAGGTTTCAAGTACCATTATTCATCCCACAGAATGATTCCTAACTCAAATTGAACATGCTATTAACCCTAAACATACACTGTTCCCTCAATCTAACTTTACAGAAGAGCAGGATCAGAGTTGGTCTTACAAAAGAGGAATGTAGGGGATCTTCCACCTGCTGAGAACCTCAAAGGTCCATGCAGAAATAATCCCTGGAGAAGTTGTAGGCAGCCATGAAGAACCTGAGAGAGCACAAGTCATCTTCCATGGCAAACATCCTGGTCAGGATGAAGGTTTGTGTCTGAATCAGCCTTTCTCTTCTTAATGTAGAGAAGATGGACCAAACCAGGCCTGTGTGGAGAGATGTTCCTGGGTGCCTATGGTTGATATACCATCCTAACTTGTGAAAGTGTCACAAGAAGTAGGGGTAGCCTCCATCTATTGGGACCGTTGAATGGAACTGTTAGGACAAAGTGGTCGCCAAGGTAGTGACCTCAGTCTGTTCCTGAATGAAGTGACCTACCTCACTTTCTTGGTGATGGAACTATCTGAACTTGGGATCCAGGAATCAAGGCACCCAGAGCGAGTCCCAGTCCCAGTTCCAGTGGGCTCAGTTTTTTGAAATAACCAAGGACAGTGTCAGTCTTCCTTGGTACCTACTTATGTGAGGATAGCCAAATGCCAGCAGCGCTCTGAAGAGTGTACTTTTTCAGAAAGCATGTAGTTGTTCATCGCTTGCTCCTCACAACTCCTCAGAGTTGGCCAAGGAGACCAGATCTGAGACAGGACAAGCCATTTCGGGAAAACATAGTAGGGCCCACGAGTCATTGGACACTCCTGATGGTCACAGACCTATTTGTGAAAACGAGGTGCCTTTGTGGGTGTTTGTGTGAGTTTGTGATTTTGTCTCATGTTCTGAGAATAGGTAGGAAAGGTGGTTTGTTTGGTTTGGAGTTGACTGTGTCTGGTAAGTCCTTTGAGGAGCTGAGTGTTTCTATCTCTGTCCATCTCTCTGTGACCTTGGTTGTAGATATTAGAAAAGAGAATGCATCAATGAATGTGTCCTGTGTAGTAGAAATCTTCCCAGAATTCATCCTACCCAATTTACGAAAGGAATTCAGCTTGCCTTATGGATGGGCAATGCCTACTATCTTCCTAAGTTTCTCTTTTCTTCCTGAATTTTGCCACTCTCCAGAATAGGATCATGGTTTTGTGTCCAAATTATTTACCACCTCCAATCTCTGTGACATAGCCATGTACTGAATAGCTGAAGGGAATTGGAGCATCTCAGAAAACCCAGATATCAATGTGACCAGGAAAGTCTCAGTGGGGAAACCCTGATTTGGGCCTATTGCTTACCTATTCTTCTGTTGCCCTTAATGTCAGGAAGGCCTTTGCCTCTGGCCACACCTTTGTGAAGCCTGAACAAAACAGTTTTCAAATGGAAATGAATGGACATCACCTGTGGCTCTTTGCTTAATTGCTTAGGAAAGGGATGTGTCTGAATCAGCCACTTGGCCTTTTGTGAGGCTTTGGCTTAGATTCTCAGCACCTGATGGATCTAAAGAAAGATCCCATGTTTGCATCCATAACCAAAATGGCAAAAAATGCAGTAATTGTGGATGAAGTCTCTCGCCTTCCTCTGTAAGGTTCCTGACCTCCATCAAGTGAGAATAGGGATCCTTTGGGTCAAATGAGCTCTTCAAATCCCTGCAGAGTCTAGCCCATAGTTGCTTGTGTTGTCTCATGACTCCAAATCACATACATAATCAATACATGACAGTGAGTAGGCCTCAAATTGGAGAAGCACAGCAGTATTTAGGGCAGGCCTATTTGATCACTCCTGTTTCACAGGAAGTGTTTCCAGGCCACCCAGACTTTAGGCAAATGAGGGGCAAGGAAGTCTATTTTGGACACTGTCTTGTGCTGCACCCCTCATGGAAACATACAGCCAGAGGTTATGATGAATGTCTATATGGATAAAGATGAGGGTCATGTGGGAGTGTTTTGGTTTAAATTGTGGTCATTTGTGTGGCAGTTGGAAGAGATGACTGGGTCCACCTGCTCTTGAACTCTGGTGTGATTTCCCTTAGAGACTGAGTTCTGGAACTAACCTCAGAGAAGTATTGCCATGAATTGTGTTGGCATTTAAGGAGGCCATGCATGAGAGTCACCCTTGGAACCTGAGATCTAGGCCCAGGTGGCTTTCCAGAGAGCACTGGAAATCTCAGCCGGAATATCACATGATTTTATTCTGAAAAACTTGGCAGCCATAGTTGAGAGTCAAAACACACATGGACCTCACATTGTAGACCTCAACAGCGCTGGCTTCATGTGACCTTTTGGACACTCTTTGGGAAACCTTGCCTGTTATCATTCTCCAGAGCTTTCATTGAAATGAGCTTCCTCACCATTTAATGGTTCCTGAATGAATTGAAACCCACAGTGCCTCCAACTTCATCCTTGAAAAATGGCTAGATAAATAAAATGAAATTTTTGAAATTCCCATGACCAGGTGGCACTGGAGAACCTTTGAATGTCCTGTTGCTGATCAAGAGTGTACCAGACAATTCCTTGATTGACTGGGTTTCATGAAAATGGTGTAGAACAGAGATGCCATTAAGTTAGAGCTTGCAGAGTAGTGGGCCTAGAAAGTGGTGTGCAGTTGTGTGATAATACATTTGTCTTGTGGCCATGTAGATCTGCCATTGGCTTCCAAATTGCTTGTGACTGACATGGTGCAGGCAGGAGACCCGTATATGTAAAAGCATGTTTTTATATGGAGAGGTTTCAGGGCAATGTTAAGAATCAAGTTTCTATGCACAAGTTGGCAAGCTATGTGGGAAAGAAGCCTGGTTGGTGCATTCTACTGCAGACCCTGACCCACCGCAAGTGACAGAACTCCGTCTAGCACTGTGTCCCTGTTGAACTTATTGTATTTTGTGAAGGAAATACCAAACTCCCAGTGCAGCAGCAAAAAACACCACGAAAAGTGGAGGATGACCAAATGGTTCCACAGTCCCCACGGAGAGACACTTAGACCCATGTGGCCATTGTTTACCTACAAAGAGTGAATTCAGAACTGCTGCCTCAAGTTTACTGGAAAATAAGAAACCATATCCTTCAGGTCACATAGATATAGACCCAGCTTTGATGGTCCCACTACAAAGAAAGCTAAAGCTCCTGAAAATAACATATATTTCAAGTGCCCAACCTCAGAGGAAGTTTCTCAAGATGTCTTTAGGCTAGCAGACCTCCATGTTTGAGGAGTGTTTACCATGTCCCTTACTTTTGGAAACTCCTCTACCACCTCCAAGGTTGTGAACTCCCGAGAATTTTCCATTCCAGATATGTATTCACAGATTTTCTAACACCACTGTTCTAACTGTGACTTACTTCAGACGAAGGGAATGTCAAAGCTTTGTTCTGGATGAGAGTGGGATGATTTTTGTGTAGCACATATTTGCATACACATTAGATTCATTATCGTATTTTCCATTTGAAATATTGAATCCCAGACAGTAACCCATAACAAACTAGACTCTGACTACTAATCCTAATATGATGCAGTAAAATAACCCAAACAGAATAGAAATGCAAGCAGTTCAGTGGAGGCATGGTGTAGAGTTGGACTTGCCTTTTGCATAAAAAAGGGTAGGTGTTATAAATATAGTCAATTTTCTGTTGAAATAGTTCTCCATGTGTTTTTAATGTTAACAAATATGTGAATTCCTGTCTCCCTCTCTCTGTAGCCTATTCAGCACATGCATTTTTATATACACATATAGAATACTACCTGGTATCACACGTACATTTTTGTGAGGTGGCTGACGTGGCAGATACAAATTGTGAGAAGAGATCACTCCTCCTAAATGCTGTTGGAACTGAAAATTCAATGTATGGGTAAACTTGCTAGTTCAACAACATTATGCATAAATCTATCTTCAATAAAATGAATATTTTTGGATCTGTGGATGATATATATTTCATGGTGAATTTCGATTGATATATATATATATATTGCTATTTTTAATGTCTCAGTGTGTGTGTGTGTGTGTGTGTGTGTGTGTGTGTGTATACACACACACTCTCCAGATTTTTCAAAATATGAAATGTATGAGCCTTATTATACACTCCCTAAATTAATTAATATTCATATATGTGGATTTATAATCAACTTTTCACAAGGTTATTCTCAGAGATATTCATCCACCTGAAATACATATTTCTTTCCTAGTACTGAAAACTAACTTGAGTGAATGGTGCATACAAATCCTAATATTTCTACAGTAACTGACCCAGTTTAACATCAATTCAAGTAGATTCCTATGGGACATGATGTGTATTTAACGTTAATTTTTGTCAACACTGGTACATTACTATTTCTTCAATTAATGCACATCATAGGATATATATTTTATCTACAAGTTAGCAAATATTTAGGCATTTGTTTCACTTTCAATCACTTGCTGCTTCAGAACACATGTACACTTCCGGGTTTCTTGACTGGTCTTTTCATGAGACTTCTTTCCAAACACATTATTTTCAATTTCCATAATCACTTTTGAAGCAATACTCACACACTCTTCATGAGAATCCATAACCCTAATATTACAATTAGATATATAACGGGTAGGATTAAATGTATTATATCAATATAAGATTTTCTGTATATTTTCAGATATCAATTCAATCCATTATTTAAAGTTGGAACCAGTTATATTATTTATTCACAGTATTGTCTATTCATGCATTATCTCTATATTCATAGACACATGGTTCACCTATTTCTATCCCCAATACTAATTCATACATCTTCATTATATTGCTCCCAGAAATGGTGGAAGAAACACTCCTGTCACCTGATCTACATATACATTTTATTACAGTAATATTCTGGACACACAAAGGAAAGTTCACACTTATGATTGTACCAATGTAAAGGTCGGCCGAGCATTGGAGGAAGAAACCAGGAAGAGACTGTCTCATGAAACAGCAAAGGGCTTTTTAGGGGTCCAGCATGCTGGGGCTCAGAGCTCACTTGAATAGAGAAGAGAGCCCTGAGAACATCTTAAGCAGAGCTTATGTACTTTACTTGGTGAGGGCAGGGAGGGAAATTTATTGATTGGTCATGTTGAGTGAGTGGTTTGCGTGCCAATGGGAGAGGGAGTACATTCTGCAGTTTGGCAGTTGGGGACAGCACATTCTGGGAACAAGATTAGCAAACAGTTCTCAAGATTTCAACAGTGTTTTGTTAAGCATACAGAAAAACAGGTATTACAAGTACCTATTTTATTAACCTTTCATTCCCCACTTCTCATTCTGGTTACTTTTAATCATAAAAGTGATCATTGGGGGGTCTCTGATTTTATGTCTCCTAGTGAGGTATATTGTTGTCTGATTACCATAAGTTTAACTTATCCAATTTGAGCTTGTAGAAAAGAAACTACACGGTTGAGCAAACAGGTTCCTACAATTAGCATTAATATGAGGATTGTTAATGGACTGGCCAGGGTTGATAAAAGCGTAGGTAACCAGGGGGACTATGTGAACAAAGACACAAACCAACCTTTATGTTCCCCTCTCCTTTGTTGATGCTCTTCAAGGCATCTTTTTAACTTACTCATAAATTTTTTTACAACTCCAGTATGGTCGGCATAAAAACAACATTCTTCCCTCAATGCAGCACAAAGGCCCTCTTCTCTCATGAAGAGGAGGTCCAACCCTCGCCTGTTCTGTAAAACAAATTCAGAGAGAGAGGTTTAAGAGAATGGTCTGAGAATGAGAAAGGAGAGATGTAAAAGAATAATGGGAAAGGGGTTTGGGATTTTCCAGGCAACAAAATGTTGAGCAGTAGAACACGTAGAGGAGAGGAGAAGACAGGAGTGAGTATCCCAAAAAGCCTGTGAGCGATGTTAAATTTTTAGTAACCTGTTTTCACTGATGACAAAAAAAAACTTTAAAGGCCATTTTCATTACATCTTGGATAGGGTGCTGAGGGCTCTCCTTAGCTTTTTGAGCTTTGGTTTAGTTGGTAAGAGGACTTGGTGGGACCTGGTGAGGGCACTGACAGGAGAAGAGAGGAGTGAGTGGGTTGATGGGTACCTTAGTACTTGTTACCTCAGCAAGGGGGCAATGGTCTAAGAGCCGGCAGAGGCTTCGGTTTTTGATCTAGTAATTGGAGGGGAGAAATCAGGTTGCTTATGTGGGAGTGACAGCAGAGAGTCTGGAGCAGAAAGCAGAGGGTGAGGATCTATTAGAGAAGCATAGTTCAGGATGTGAGTGAAGGAGGGAAAAGGCCTCCACATAGGGGAATTTCCTTCCACCATTTGAGCACTTGCCGAAGTCAAAAAGGTCATGCAGAATTTGAGCATCTAGAGACCCCTCTGGGGGCCATCGGTTTTGGTTGTCTAATTGGTAATATGCCTAATGCTGAGTACTGAATTTGATGAGGAGTTTGGGTTCCACCAGGCAGCCCCTGTATGCTTACATCCCATGACTTACAGAAGAAGTCGGCTTTTCCCCCACATAGCCCTGGCTGTTTGTGGGTTTGATAGTCCGCTGAGCAAACATAGTAATCTGGGCTAGCCAACCTGTATCTGGCTCACGTGTCCCTACATCCATAATGTTTGTTTCCATTACGTATGGCACGGAAAAGATTTAATGGAATTTTAGTGGGATCCCCTTCATCAGGGATATCCCAATAGGAAAGACCTATAGCCAGCTGACAAATGTCTGGGTAGAGAGATGGCCACCAGGTCCCTAAGGGGGCTGTATGCAAGATAGAGCATACTTCTAGTACAGTATGATTTGTGATCAGCCATCGCTGCTGAACAGGCTGATGAGGTTTAGGACTACTATTGGCCAAGGGGAGAGTCTATAGCCTTATGCACATGGCGAATACACAATTTGAAAGGATTACCAGTCATTTCTATTTTCCAGCCAGAGTCTGGACAGGGCGCAGGCTTGAGATGAGAGGCATGGATCCCGGAAGTGATTCCCTCTACCTTTACCACTGTAGGTGTTATAAGTAGCACCTGGTATGGTCCTTTCCAGCGGGGTTCCAGGGATGACACCTGATGTCGTCTTATGTAGATGAAGTCTCTTACTTGATATTGATATGGAGTCCCCTCGTCCCCAGGTTGGTAGGTAGTGGCCAGCTGTTTCCACAGATATCGCTGTCTTCTTTCAAGAAATTTAACTCTGTCAACTCAGGAGGTGCGGAAGGGATCATTAGGTCTTAGAGTTGGGGTTATGTCCCTTACTGGAGGAGGGACCATAGAGAATTTCATCGCGCGTGAGATTACACAAAGAAACAGAGGGAGTATGAGTATTTCTTGCATGAAACAGTGCATAAGGCAGGAGCATAGTCCAAGTTTTTATGCTGATATCTAAGCTTAATTTTGTTAAGGTCTCTTTAATGTTTCTATTTATTTATTTTACCTGTCCTGAGCTCTGGGGTCTATAAGCACATTGTAACTTCCAATTAATCCCCAGGGTCCTGGCTAACCCCTGACTTACAAGGCCATGAACGCCAATCCATTTTCAGACCCTATTACCTTAGGCAGTCCGTATCTTGGAAAATTATCTTTCAGGATCTTCTTGACCACAATTTGTGCCTTTTTTTTGTGGGAAGGCTTCAATCCATCCTGAAAATGTACCTACAAAAACTTGGAGATATTTAAGTCCATACCATGCTGGCTTAATTTCAGTAAAGTCCACTTCCAAGAATTGTCCTGGTCTGGATCTTTGTAGGTGGTTAACTGCAAGAAACTTGGAAGGGTAAGCATTAACCAATTGACAGGCCTGACAGGCTTTTGTTACTTGTTCAGTTATTTCCTTTCGCTCTGAGTTGGTTAGTGGAAAACTCTGTTCTTTATTCTTCAGGAATGCCTGAAGTTTCTTTGAACCAATGTGAGTGAGTTGATGTACATTTTTAACGTACCATAGGGCTTTCTGAAAATGCAGGCTGGGCTCAGTGAAGTTGAGGATTTCAGTTTCAGTGTCATTAGATGTTGTCAAAAGCTTGCTGGTGCTCAGGGGTCCATTAGAATTGGGCATCTCCTTTTAACAGCGGGTATAAAGGAGCAGGTAAGGACGCAAACCCGCGTATCCATAACCTGCAAAAGCCAGCAGTCCCAAGAAACTCTCTGAATTGTCTGCTATTAGATGGGGGTGGTATATGCTCAATGGTTTCTTTTCTGGGCTCAGTGAGCCATCGTTTACTGCCCCTAAGGGAATATCCCAGGAAGATTACTTCTTTCTGGCAAATTTGGGCCTATTTGGCAGAAGCACTATACCCGAGTTGAGCAAGCTCGGAAAATAGTGCTTGGGTCCCAGACTCACAGTTTTCCTTGGTGTTGGCTGCCAGTAGCAGGTCATCCACATATTGAAGCAGGGTGTCTTCAGGGTGCATAGTTCTGAAGTTGTTGAGATCTCTGGGGAGGGCTTCATCAAAGAGAGTGGGGGAAATTTTGAACCCCTGTGGGAATCTAGTCCAAGTTAGTTGACCAGACGTTCTGGTTTCTGGGTCTACCCACTCGAAAGCAAATAGCAAATGACTATCTTTATGCAGACGGAAGCAAAAGAAAGCATTAAAGTACAGAACAGTATAGCAATTCCGCTCAGGGTTCAGAGTGCTAGGCAGATTGTACAGATAAGGTACCATGGGGTGAATGTTCTGCACTCTGTTGTTGATATCTCTTAGGTCTTGAACGAAGCGATAGACCCCAGTTCCTGGATTTTTTTACTGGTACCAGGGGTGTGTTCCAGTTTGAATGACTGGGCCTTAGGACCCCTAAGGCCAGATACTTCTGAATACAGGGCCTTATCCCATCTTTAGCTTTCTTGCTCAGAGGATATTTTTTGACATTGATTGAGTGGGCTGTAGTTATTAACCCCACTGTTATTGGAGGTTGTTTCATGGCTAGGCCTAACTCAGCAGTTTTTTCCTAGGCATCTGCAAAATCTGTTATCCATTTCTGGGGTAGCTTGCCTGTTTGATCAGTCTTGGGGGGGGTGACGAGTTGATGTTCATCTTCTACTGACATAGTTAAAGCTGTGACTATAGGAGTTTCTACTGAAGGTTTTAGAAATTTCACTTGGGGGCCTTCAGGGATAAAAGTTATTCTGGCCTGGAGCTTGTTGAGAAGATCTCTGCCCATCAATGGGGGGGGGCATTCTGGGATTACTAGAAAGGAGTGATGGATTTTTCCTTTCCCCAGGACCATGGTCCTCTTAGTTGTCTAAGCCCCATATTTACTGCCATTAGGCCCTTGAACTAGAGTCATTTTATTTGATAGATGGCCCAATGGTGTCTTAAGGGCTGAGTATACTGCCCCAGTGTCCACTTCAAAATTTACTCACTGCCGGCAAGTTCTTTGAGTTCTATTGGCAGGGCCAGCTTCCTCCAGGGAAGGAGGGGCTGTGTGTGCCACGGGGTAGTCATCTGGAGAGAGCTGGGCTGGCCTAGATTCCTCCAATGGTGGAGAGTCTGAGTCACCAGCAGGGGAATCACTTAGAGGGAGTTGGGGGTTGGGGGACGAGGACAGGGCATAAGGAGGGGGAGGAGAGTCCAGTAGAGTCTTGAGACTCAGGGAGAACAGAGGGTGGAGGAGGAGGAGCAGAGGGTTTGAGAGATACAATCGTGGGGGAAGGAGTAGGAGCGGGGGCAGGTTCAAGGAAAGGTTTCACCCATGGAGAAGGAGATTTGCAGAGGTCCTGCTAAGTTAAGATATATTGCTGTTGATCTGGATGGCTAAGTGGCCCTGGCTGAAAGACAATATCTCTGAGTTTTTAAATTAGTGAGAAGTAGAAACATCATTCTGGGGGCCATCCGACTCCGAAGGTGGGTCATTCTGAGGCACAGAGTGTCTACCAGGTCCGGCGTTTTACTGAAAAAGAAAGATTCTGAGCCCTTAAGCAGACTTTGGTCCACTGATCAAGGGTCAGGGACAGAGGCGTTGAAGTGCTCTGTCCCATATGAATGATACACAAACAGTGAAACCAATGACACACGACACAGACAAGACAAGACAATAAAGACAGGCAATGGACGTCCAGTACTGAGACCAGGACAGAGTAGCCGGCAAAACCTGATGGGCGGGCAATACCGAATCCAAAACAAAATATCACTGAGTCGAGGAGACTATTGTTACTCGATTTCCCGAGACCTCCATGGCGTCCCCCAGAGACATGACCTGTGGCTCTGTGACACGTCTGTCAGCCACCCTCAGAGAGAGCTCATGCTCATCACCAATAGCCATTATGCCCATCCCTAACCTGAAACCTGAAACCAGAAAGAGGCACCTTACTCACCCTGAGAGGAGCCCATTGTCCGTCTTTCATCCACCACTGCTGGATGTAAAGTTCGGGCGAGCGTTGGAGGAAGAGACCACCAAGAGACTGTCTCATGCAACAGCCAAGGGTCCAGAATTCTGGGACTCAGAGCTCACTTGAATAGAGCAGAGAGCCCTGAGAACAGCTTAAGCAGAGCTTATATACTTTCCTTGGAGAGGGCAGGGAGGGAAGTTTATGGATGGGTCAGGGCGAGTGGGCGGTTTGCGTGTAAATGGGAGAGGGAATACATTCTACAGTTTGGCAGTTCGGGACAGGACATTCTGGAAACAAGATTAGCAAAAAGTTTTCAAGATTTCAACAGTGTTTTGTTAAGCATACAGAAAAACAGAAAGTGACAACTACCTATTTTATGTAATTTCACCAAAGCCTAAATGTAAAGTGAGCATGGATTACTAAAAACATTTTTGTCCAGGTTGCCTAATGCTCACAAATGTCAATTCTCTTCGTGACTACATATTTGTTTCTTACTAAGATTATATATTCAACCTCAACCCTGTTGAAAATGCCTAATCCTATGACTCACTTAATACTTTGCCTGATTTCATAATGTCTCTATTGATATCTGCTTTCCTACATATTTTTCCCAGTTCATCATTGTGACTGACTCTTCACATGGAATGACATTAACATTCACTCTCTAACTGAAACTCTATTGATAAAGAACTTTTGTCCAAATCCTATACTCACTCTTCTTTCTAAACCTACCGACTATCTTCCTAATCCTAACAACTATCCCTTTTTGACTGGAGGTTCTCTTTGACATTCAATCATCCAAGGTACAACGTCCTATGCCATTGTATATCGATTTATCTGAGACATCTGTGCAGAAAGTATTTCAATGCTAAGTATCCCAATCAAGGGCCCAATTCTCTTCTGGGCTTCAAATCTTACCTAGATTTCTGTTTTTCATACTAGAATCATACGTCTATATTCTTATAAATATCACAGATTCCCAGTACCATTATTCATCCCACAGAATGATTGCTAACCCAAATCAAACCTGATATTAACCCTAACTACACAGTGTTCCCTCAATCTAACTTTAGAGAAGAGCAGGGACAGAGCTGATCTTAAAATACAGAAATGTAGGGGATCTTCCACCTGCTGAGAACCTCAGAGGTCCATGCAGAAAGGATCCCTGAAGAAGATGTAGGCAGCTATGATGGACGTGAGAGAGCAAAAGTCATCTTCCATGGCAAAAAACCTGGTCAGGATGAAGGGAAGTGTATGAATCAGCCTCTCTCTACTTAATGTAGAGAAGATGGACCAAACCAGGCCTTTGTGCAGAGCTGTTCTTTGGTGCCCATGAATGATATATCATTCTAACTTGTGAAAGTGTCACAGGAAGTAGGGGCAGCCTCCAGCTCATGGAACACTTGGAAGCAACTGTTAGAACAAAGTGTTTGGCAAGGCAGTGACCTCATTCAGTTCCTAAAGGAAGTGACCTACCTCACTTCCTTGGTAATGGAACTCTCTAAACTTGGGATCCAGGAAGCCAGGTACCCAGAGCCAATCCCAGTCCCAGTCCCAGTGGGGTCACTTGTTTTGTGTTACTAAGGACAGAGTCACTCTTCCTTGGTACCTACTGATGTGAGGATGGCCAAATGCCAGGGTCATTCTTGAGAAAGCACGTAGGGTCTCACCACAGGCTCCTGACAACCTCACACAGTTGGCCGAGGAGACCAGATCTGAGAATGGATAGTCCATTTCAGGGGAACATAGTATGACCCACCAGTCAGAGGACACTCTGGATAGTCACAGACCTACTTGGGGGAAGGAGGTGCCTTTTTGCGTGTGGGTGTGAGTTTGTGGTTTTTTCTCATGTTCTGAGAATAGGTAGAAAAGGCGGTTTGTTTGGTTTGGAGTGGACTTTTTCTAGTAAGTTGTTTGATAAGGCGAGTGTTTCTATGTCTGTGTATCCCACTTTGTCCGTGGTTGTAGACATTAGAAAAGAGAATGCATCAATGGATGTGTCCTGTCTAGTAGAAAGCTTCCCAGCATTCATTCTGCCCAATTTGTGAATGGACTTTGACTCGCCTTATGGATGGGCAATGCCTACTATCTTACTACCTTGCTGTTTTCTTCCTGAATTCTGGCCACTCTCGAGACTAGGCTCAAGGTTTTGTGTCCAAGATGTGTATCACCTCCAAGCTCTGTGACATGGCCATGTACATGATAACTGAAGGGAATTGGAGGATCTCAGAAAACTCAGATATGAATGTGACCAGTAAAGTCTCAGTGGAGAATCCTTGCTTTGGGCCATTTGCTTACCTATTGTTCCATTGTCCTGAATGTCAGGAAGGTCTTTGCCTCAGGCCACCCCTTTGTGAAGCCTGAACAAAACAGTTTTCAAATGGAAATGAATGGGCATCACCTGTGGCTCTTTGATTAATTGCTTTGGAAAGGGATGTTTCTTAATCAGCCTCTTGGTCCTGTGTGAGGCTGTGGCTTAGATTCTCAGCACCTGATGGATCTAAAGAAAGATTCCCTGTGTGCTACAAAACCAAAATGGTCAAAATAGCAGTCATTGTGTATGAAGATTCTCGCCATCTTCTGTAATATTTCTGACATCCATCAAGTGAAAATAGGGATCCTTTGGGACAAATGAGTTCTTCAAATGCCTGCAGAGGCTAGACCATAGATGCTTGGGTTTTCTCATGACTCCAATTCACATAAAGAATCTATAACTGGCAGTCATTAGGCCTCAAATTGGAGAAGTGAAGCCGTAATAAGGGCAGGCATATTTGATCACTCGTGGTTCACAGGAAGGGTGTTCAGGCCACACTGAATTAGGGAAAATAGGGGCAAGGGAGCATATTTTGGACACTGTCTTGGACTGCGCCCCTTATGAAAACCTCCAGCCAGAGAATTTGATGAGTGTCTATATGGAAGAAGATGAGGGCCATGTGGGAGTGTTTTGGTTTTAATTGTGGTCATTTTTGTGGCGGTTGGAAGACATGACTGTGGCCACCATGCCTGGAACTCTGGTGTGATTCCCCTTAGAAACTGAGTTCTGGAACTGACCTCAGAGAAGAATTGCCATGAATTGTGTTGGGATTTTAGGAGGCCACTCATGAGAGTCGCCCTTGGAAACTGAGATCTAGGCAAACTCAGATGGAGACTGCTGAATAGTGACACAGAGCTGTGGTGCACAGGTGTGTGATAAAACATCTCTGGTGGGGCCATGTGGATCTGCCAATGACTTCCAAATGGCTTGTGGCTGAAATGGTGCAGCGCGTAATCCCTTATACGTTTGACCTCTTCATATAAAGGCATCTTGTTATATGGAGAGGTTTCAGGGCAATGTTCACAATCAGGTTGCAATGGTTAAGGGGGCAAGCTATGTGGGATAGAAGCCTGGTTGGTGTATTCTCCTGCAGACCCTGACCCACCACACGTATGAGAAATTCCTCCAGCACTGAGTCCCTGTTGATCTCCTTGTATTTTGTGAAGCAAATACCAAACTCCCAGTGCAACAGCAATAAACACCATGAAAAGTGGAAGATGAGCAAATGGCTTCACAGTCCACACGGGGAGGCACTCAGCCTTCAGTGGCCACAGTTTCCCAACAAAGAGAGAATTCAGCACTGCTGCCTCATGTTCATTTGAAAATAAGAAACTATATCTTCCAGGTCACAGATATGCAGACCCAGCTTTGATGGTCTCACTACAAAGGAAGCTAAAGCTCCTGACAACAACATATATTTCAAGTGCCCAAGGTCACGGGCAGTTTCTCAAGAAGTTTTAGGCCGGCAGAGCTCCATATTTGTGGAGTGTTTACCTGTTAGACCAGGACATGACAAAAGACCACTGACTCCAATTAAAATCAAATTAAACCAAGCTTATTATTTCAACTGGCTTCCTCTCCCTCTAAAAATGGTGGAAACTAGACAGCAACCCCACCTTTCCTACAGCCCACCTTTATAGCCCAGAAAGTTACACAAAGGCGGGTTACAGATAAGAGAACTCGGAGAAGCATCACATTAATGCTAGTTTACATTTTTTGTTTTTTGCTGGCCCCTCATCAGAATTTATCAGGACCATTAGAGCCTCAACGACTGTCGTTGTCTGGCCAGGGAAGGCCAATATTTATGAGGTGTCACTAAAGTTTCAGAGAGGGCTGCTATCTGGTCAGAGAGCCAGGCATGGGTGAGTTCAAGGCATGGGCAGGCATTCAAAGCAGATTCAGAATTTGCAGTAATGTATAGTAAAGCCAAAATTATCTTTTCATGGTTTTGTGGCAAGATGGCTCCCAATATTAATAAATGATCATGTTGGGTCTATCATTCCCCCTTTCTAATGTGCCCCTTCCAAATCTTTGATAGGGTAGGAAAAGAGCAATGAGGGAATTTTAATTCCTCAGGTAACAGTCTCCAAATTTTTAGAACTCACCCAAAACTGGATTCCTGATTTTACCTGACATAATTAATTACTTATATTGATAGTCTATTTATTTTTGGCTCCATAGTTGTTAGACGAGAGGCGTCACTCATTTTGGCGTCTTCAGAGCTGAGAGAGGGTGACGTGAGTGGGCACAGCATATGGGACATGACTTGTCTTTTAGAAGTCAGTTGAGGGACATGGGTTGCCTTTTAGAAATCAGTTCGGTTTGAAGTCTGGTTGGGGAAGAACAGGTTGTAAAGTCATCTGGGGAAGGGTTCTTCTATGTGAGAAACAAAAACCATGAGTACTGAAAAAATGTTGCAGCAGCTGGAACATGTCACTGTATAGAAGTTCCCTCAGCAGGCTTTAATATCCCCAGTTATCAGAATGTCAACTTAATATTTAACATTTAGTGTTACATTTGTCCCTCCCCATAAGATACAGTTTAATAATTTAATGTCATCTGATCTTGCAAAATTCTTTTACTAGTATGACCTCTGTGTGTAATAGAGAAACCTTTAATTCTGTTACTCAGGGCTGGATAATCATACTAGCAAACACCAAGCCTACCTGTGTAGGTTAGGAATATCTGTAGGCCTTAAACTTAAAATTTGTGCCTCTGGCAGCTCCTCTTGATAGTCACTTTTTATAGTTATCAGGCATTGCTGACTGAGAATCCTTCTTTGTGGCCTCCAGTCTTACTTATTTTGGGAGGATAACATAAAGTGAATACCTTAAAATATTATTATTATTATTATTATTTTATTATTATTATTATTATTATTTTTATTATTATTATAATTATTATTATTTAAAATGTCAGGAATGGCTGTATTTTGGTTTTAACTCTCTTTGCTAAGTGTTTAAGATGAAGCTGTCAAACTGACTTTTGTTTCTATCTATTGTTAACATTAGCTGAGTTTTATGAAAGTCATTCCTGGGGAAACTTGAGAGCAGCTTCTCAGTTCTGCTGGTGCCATTTGCGCTAGGTGGGTCCAGGTCTTGCTTGACCATGGGGCTTCCCTCGGAAGCATCAAAGATGTCTCCCTTCTCTGATGACTCTCTTCTTCATAGAAAATGCACTGATTGGCTTTCTGTTTTCCAGTGGTCTCATTAATCTCCCTGATTGGGAGGTTATGAGGCCCAGAGTTGCAAAGCTTTTAGAGAAGTCCCCTGTTCAATGGATTCAGACTGACTCAGAGGGCAAGAGCCAAATATTGGTTTTCTTGGCTCTTTTCATGTAAATTTAATTTTAAATCCTAATCTTAATAATCCAGCAAATAAATTTTAACAGCCTTATATTAAGAGTACTGGGGTTTAATGTCTATAAGTTTATAATTATTTATCTTTTTATTAATTGGGATCTGTATTGTAGGTGTCTTGTAGGTGATGACTTATTATCTTAAATTAACCCATGCTGTGTTCTTAAAGCAACACTTCTGTAAAACACTAACAGGGAATCTTTAGATCACTTATAAGGAAATTACAAAATAAAATTTTTTAACAAGTGTAAAAATACTTAGTTCGTGTAATAGCTCCCCTGAATTTTTTAGCTGAGTTATACATTATATCCCCTGTTTGAGATCCTAGTAATCTTAACAGAAAACAAAACAACTTTTGAACATAACTTTAAATGAAACATAATCTTACCTACAGCTTTCGTAGTCATTCTCACATGTAGTAATATGGGACACAGAGCCTTATCTCAGGTAAGGCAGGGCTCTTTATAAATATTAAGTGTTTTAGTTCTAAAGATGAACTTTGTTTTTTTAAATATCATTTTACAAATTTTATATAAATTGTTTGAGGTCACATGAACATTAGCTAACACCATAGGATATCACATTTAAAACATGAATTTAATAAACACTGAAAGTTTTTAACCTTTGCATAGATAAGGCTCTCATTAACATAAAAATATTTAAATTGTTCCCCAATGTAAAAAGTAACCTAAAACTTTACATATCTTATTGAAAACTGGTAAATGAATGCCCAATATATTTTTTTTACTATACAACTTCAGAACACCAGCTTGGTATAATGCTCTTTTAAAGTTTCTACCTTACAGACTTGTATACCTGAAAGATAGGAGCACATTAATAGCATCACAATTACATTGATGTTTCTACATTAAGCAAGTTTAGCTTTTAAAGAAATGGCAGTACAGGGCTCTAAAATAACAGTTCTTATTTAATCAGTTGTTTAATTTTTATGGTTGCTTGCTCTAGAAAAAATAAAACTTAATAAAACACAATGTTATGGGTAAACTTATGTTTTCAGAAATTTTTGTCTCTTTAACACATGACTGATTTTTACAATCTTATACAGACTTTATTACACACTTCTACAGACCTTAGTAAATCAATCAGATATGTAACAAAAGTACTCATGAATGAGTAATCCCATATCAAATTTACTTTACTTATTTATCAAAATATTAGACAAATGTATTGAAGATTGTAAACCATTTTTTTTTGTTGAAGGAAAAGTCCTAGAACCAAGTCATATTAGAATTTTTGTAGACATTAATATTTTATTAGATTTTTGAACACCTAGAAAAACTTGTAAGCTGAGTTTTAAAGACATTTATTTTTATCTGTTTATCCAATTTAAATTCAACAATTTAAATCACGTGAATTAAAGATCTTTAGATCCACTTTGTAAAATTTGTTTTTATGAGCGTTGTTTTTATGAGTGCACTTTATATATGTTAATTTGTGTATCATATATATGATATACGGACATATGTATATATAGATATACAACACATAACAACAGTGTGTACACATAATAATAGTAAAGGTCTTGTAGCTTTTCACAGGTGAAATATCCATTGCAATGTTTTAAAAACTCCACAGTTGGTCAAAGATAGAACTGATCAGAAAAACATTAACCTAGGTCTGTAGGATCAAAATCATGAGCTCAAAAAAATAAAGAATCTAAGGAAAAAAATAAGAGTTCTATAAAAAATGACTGGTAATTAATTAATAAATACCATACAATTTAACTTTTTTTTTCTCTTAGGCCTCAGATCAGTCTCCTACTAAGTTAGCAGGCTTCTTTCATTTGCATTTCAACATAAGTCCTGGCTGAGGTCCAGAAGGAACAGGGAAAAGCTGCTAATCTGAGCAGACACCTCAGGCCTAAGGCATTTCAACCATAATATTCAGGTTTGGATGTTGAAAATTATCATACAAGTTTAAGATACAATTCACAAAATTTTATATCTTTACATCTTTTTTTTGTCAACAGATACCATACTATGATTTACTATCCTTGTCCAATTTAATGCACTGCTACACACAGTGACATTTTCCCAGGCTACCCAGTTCAAAATTGGTGAAAAATAGCCTGAACGATTGGGAAGTTACTTGCCAACTTGGAAGTTGTGTTGTTTAGTTTTCCATCCTAAGTATTTAAGTTCTCTGACATGAATTATCTGAAATCATAAACTAAACAATTACCTAAACCCGACTTTTAACTGCAAGATTGTGCAATGCTTTAAAAACCCATTCAGATACCAGATTGTTACAATAAAACATCATCATTTAGACACACATTCAGCTAAGATCATTCCCAAGAAACAATTTATAATATCAACATATCATTGCACATGTCTTAAAGGGCCAGAAAAAAAGACACAAGACAGACAGAAAGGAGCTCCAGAATATGGCTGACAGACAGAAGCCTTTAAAACAGAGCAGATAAGAGAAAAATCTCCTACACTAGTGGAACCATAGATGTCCCCACAAGGGAACCAGATGTTTTCACAGAGGGACAACCTGAAATGTAATATCAAGGGTCTCCATGGTTACTTTACTGCATTTAGTGTCCCCTTTTTCTTTTTCTCTTTTTTAAAAAAACAGAGGTGGCATAATCCTTACAGTGCAGGGAAGGAAGGAGGTAATTCTCTGAAAAAACAGGGCTTTGGCAGCTGCTGGGAGTCGCTCAGTCCCTCCTTATACTTACAGGATTAGCTCTTCTGGTTTCGTTCCAACCCAAGCACGCTCCATCTCCTAACATTTCAGTAGTCAGCTCTCAAAAATTTCCGGGGCGGTGGGGGGTACCAAAATTTGTAACTTAAAGTTCACTTCCTGAATTTGAAGTCAATTCATGCCAATTTAATAATGAGGACAGGGTTTGAGAAAAAGAAAAAGGGAGTTTTACTGCTTTGCTAACAAAGGAAAAACACAGGGGTCTCTGCCCAAAGGTTGTAACTCTCTTTGTCTGAAGGGACAAGGGGTTTTAAAGGAGTTTCAATTGTTAACCTGGGAGATACTCAGTTCTTAGGTCCCCAGCAGGCATTGCCCTGTGCAGTGTGTGTGCTCCAGGCAGCCAGCTAGTGGCTTCTCTTATCCTGCTTAACAAAGGGGGGTAACGTTCATCACAGTTCTTTAAAACACAGTTCAAAGGGATGTCAGCCTTACATGCTTTATTACCCATTTTCATGTCCAATATCCTTAAGTTTTTTCCACAGAAATCACACAACAAAACACACAAAAACAAACAAACAAAAAACATGTAGAACACAGAAAAAAAAACACAAAAAAAACAGAAACTCGGCGCAGAAACAGAAAAACAGAGGAGCAATGGAACATCTTGCTAATCCTCCGGGATAGGAACTTCTGTGTGTCTGTTGGCACCTCTCTACCCTTTCAGAGGAATTCACTACAGAATAGAACAGAGGACAAAATGATTCTCGTTACTGTCCCAGACAGGAGTATATGTGTGCCTCCCCAGGCCACCTCTCTGTCATCAGAAGAGATCTCCCTTTACCGGATATCAAATGTTATATAGGTGCTACTTACCAATGGAGGCCTCCTCCACCATGAGCTTGCTAATTGTTTTAGTGCGGTGGTTCACTGCAGTTCTCCCCGGAACAAAAGCTCACTCCAAGGCCTTGGAACTTGCCTCTCCAGGACGGAGCCCTGGAGGGAAGGCCAGCTTCAGAATTTCCAGCAGTCTGGTCTTGTGATCTGTTGGGGCAGGTTCATCTCGCTGCGGAACTACAAAATGTTAGACCACGATTCAAGAAAAGACCACTGACTCCAATTAAAGTCAAATTAAGACAAGCTTATTATTTTCAGTGGCTGGGCTGCATCTTCCTCTCAAAATAGTGGAAACAAGACAGCAAACCCACCTCTCCTACAGCCCAGCTTTATAGCCCAGAAAGTTACACAAAAGGGGCGTTACAGAAAACAGAATTTTGATAAGCATCACACTAATTTTTGTTTACATTTTTTTTGTTGGCCCTAGAATCAGAAATTATGAGGACCATTAGAGCCTCAGAGAGGGTCGTTGTATGGTCAGGGAAGGCCATTATTTATGAGGTGTCACTGAAGTTTCAGAGAGGGCTGCGATCTGGTCAGAGAGCTAGGCATGGGGGAGTTCAAGGCACGGGCAGGCATTTCAAGCAGGTTCAGAATTTGCAGTAATTTATACTAAAGCCAAAATTATCTTTTCATGGTTTTGTGGAAAGATGGCTCCTAATTTTAATAAAAGCTTAGGTTGGGTGTATCAACCGTGTCCCTTACTTTTGGAAACTCCTCTACAACCTCCAAGGTTGTGAACTACTGAGCATTTTCCAATCCAGATATGTATTCACAGATTTTCTAACTCTTCTCCTCTAATTGTGTCTTACTTGAGGCCAAGGTAATGTCAAGACATTATTCTGGATGAGAGTGGGAAGATTATTGTGCAGCACATATTTGCATATACATTGGATTCATTTTCCAATTTTCCATTCGAAATACTGAATCCCTGACACTAACCCATAGCTTACTAGATTCTAACTACTAATACTAATATGATGGAGAAAAATAACCCAAATAGAATTGAAATACAAGCATTTCAGAGGAGGCATGGTGTATACTAGAATTGCCTTTTGCAAGATAAAGGGTAGGTGTTATAAATCTAGTGAATTTTTTATTAAAATATTTCTCCATGTGTTTTAAAAATGAACAAATATGTCAATTCCTGACTCCCTTTCTCTCTAGCCTATTCCGCACGTGTATTTTTATATGCACATATAGAATCCTACCTGGTATCACACGTACATTTGTGTGAGGTGCCTGACTTGGCAGATACAAATTGTGAGAAGAGATCACTTCTCGTAAACGCTGTTGGAACTAAAAATTCAAACTATGGGTGAGCTTCCTAGTAGAACATTATACATAAATCCATTTTCAGTAAAATAAATATTATTTTTCCATCTGTGGTTGGTATATATTTTATGATGAATTACGTTTTTCATATATATTGCTACTATTTAATGTCTGTGTGTATTTTGTGTGTATGTATGTGATGTATGTGTGTGTGTGTGTGTGTATATATATATATATATATATATATATATATATATACACTCTAAAAATATTTCAAAATATGAATTACATGTGTCTTATATACACTCTCAAAATTCATTCTTTTTCATGTATGTGGATTAATAATCAACTTCTCACAAGATTTATCTCAGAAATATTCATCCACTTGAAATACATATTTGTTTTCTATAACAGAAAACTCACTACAGCGAATGGTGGTTACAAATATCAATATTTCTACAGTAACTGACGCAGTTTAACATCAATGCAAGTGAATTCCTATGGGACATGATGAGTCTTTTGACGTTCAATTTCATTCAACACTGGTACATTAATATTTCTTCAGTTTTTGCACTTCATAATATATATATTTTATCCACAAGTTCACAAATTTATATGCATTTGTTTCACTTTCAATCACTTCCTGCTTCAGAACACATGCATTCCTCCAGGTTTCTTGACTGGTCTTTTCATGAGACTTCTTTCCAAACACATTTTTTTCAATTTCCATAATCACTTTTGAAGCAAAATTCACACACATCATGATAAACCATAACCCTAATATTACCATTAGATGTATTACTGGTTGGAATGAATGATTGTATATCAATATAAGATTCCCTGTATAATTTCAGATGTGAATTCAATCCATTATTTAAAGTTGGAACCAGTTACATTACTTATTCACAGTATGGTCTATTCATGCATTATCTCTATTTTCATAAACACAGGGTACATCTATTTGCACCCCCAATAATAATTTATAGTCTTCAAATATTGCTCCCAGAAATGGTGGAAGAAATACTCATGCACCTGATCTACACATACATTTTGTCACAGTAATATTCTCGACACAAATGCAAAGTTCACACTTATGATTGTACCATATCCTAAGTGGAAAGTGAGCATGGATTCCTAAAACATCCATTTCACCTTTGTCTAATGCTCTCAAATATAAATCCTATTGGTGACTACATATTTGTTTCTTCCTAAGATTATGTATTCAACCTCAAGCCTGTTGAAAATGTCTAATCCTGTCACTCACTTTATACTCCTTCTGAATATACTCACATGAATAGAGCAGAGAGCCCTGAGAACAGCTTAAGCAGAGCTTATATACTTTCTTTGGAGAGGGCAGGGACAGAAATTTATTGATGGGTCAGAGCGAGTGGGCGGTTAGTGTGAATCTGGGTGAGGGAATACATTCTGCAATTTGGCAGTTGGGGACAGCACAATCTGGGAACAAGATTACAAACAGTTCTCAAGATTTCAACAGTGTTTTGTTAAGCATACAGAAAAACAGGAAGTTACAAGTACTTTTTTATTAACCTTTTATTCCCCACTTCTTCTTCTTGCTACTTTTAATCATAAAGGTGATTATTGGGGCATGTCACATTCTATGTCTGCTAGTGGGGTATTACCATAAGTTTAACTTGTCCAATTTGAGCTTGGAGAAAAGAACTTACATGGTTGAGCAAACAGGGTTTTATAGTTAGCAATAATATGAGGATTATTATTCGACAGGCCAGGGTTGATAAAAGCGTAGATAACCAGGGGGACTGTGTGAACCAAGACTCAAACCACCCTTTTTGGGCCTCTCTCTCTCGTTGACGCTTTTCAAGGCATCCTTTTATTTTACAACCTCAGTATGGTCGGCATCAAAACAACATTATTACATCAATGCAGCACAAAGGCCCCCTTCTCTCATGGAGGGGAGGTCCAACCCTCAACTTGAGTGTAAAACAACTTCATAGAGAGATGTTAAAGATTCCTGCAAAGCTGTGATGGAGGTTTCTATTATCTTTAAGTTTTGGTCTCTTGCTGCTTCTATTTGGGTCATTTGTTGTGTACCATGGAGCAGGGCAGTGGTTCCTGTGACTACCCCTGCCACAACTCCAATTCCTAATATGATGGCTAAAGTGAGGGATATATGTTCCCAGTGGAACCGGGTTGTATGCCCCCCTGTTTGAACTTCAAATGAACCTTGGTCATTATAGAGCAATCTGGGACACATCTTCACCATTACACAATTAATCACATCTGTTGACCATTTCATGAAAACATAAACAATGTTTAAGTATATAGAATTATACTGTTGTAGGGACGGACAAGGCACGGCACCTAAGATAGCACCAAAGACAGGGAAACAGTCCTATTTGGTTGCAACCGGATTCAGAGGGCATTGCTTCTGATGTAATCAATTAACTCCCTGAACCCCAATTTTAGGTAGTTTTAGAATTTTGTACCCAACATGAAAGAGAAGGGACTCAGAAGTTCACAGTCTGCAGAAATTCACAAAACGAAGCTTTTTTTTTCTGTTTTTTCCTCTATTGTGGGCAAGTTAACTTTTCAAGGACACCTGGGAGGCAGAGAGCTTTTTTTTTTCCTTTTCTTTTATCCCCCTGCCAACTGTTACCATGGAGCCCAGTTTGTAACTTTTTATCTTAGAAATGTAGCCATCTCTGTGAAGCCCCAGCTCAAGGCCAGAGGCCTTGTTCACATATTCTGTGAAAAACTATTAAGGGGGTGTCTAGCTTAGGAGTGATGATTTTTCCAGCCAGTAGGCAAGTAGAACAGGGCAACAGAATAAGAGGAAGTTAATCTACACTGAACTCATTTATAGAGACTCTTTTGCTGAAAGTCCTAAAGTCAGCCATGGTGAAGACTTCTGGAGAAGTTCAGTGAAGATTTTTCTGAGGGCCTGGTACAGAGGGGGAAGATGGGGAAGGCGGGAGGTGAGAGCAGCTCCGTGGATCTCAGAATAAGGAAGGAGAGATGTAAAAGAATAATGGGAAAGGATTTTGGGATTTTCCTAGCAACATAAATTGAGCAGTAGAAACGGTAGAGCAGAAAGGAAGACGGGAGTGAGTATCCCAAAAAGCCTGTGAGGGACTTTAAAATTTAGTAACCTGTTTTCAGTGATGACAAAGCAACTTTAAAGGCCATTTTCATTACATCTTCGATAGGGGTCTGAGGGCTCTCCTAAGCTGGTTTGAGCTTTGGGTTAGGTGGTAAGAGGACCTGGTGGGACCCGGTGTGGGCACTGACAGGAAAAGAGAGAAGTGAGTGGGTGGATGGGTACCTCAGTACCTGCTACCTCAGCAAGGGGGCAATGCTCTGAGAACCGGCGGAGGTTTCGGTTTTTGATCTAGTAATTGGAGAAGAGAAATCAGGTTTGCTGAGGTGGGACTGACAGCAGAGAGTATGGAGCAGAAGGCTGAGTTTGAGGAACTATTGGAGAAGCATAGTTCAGGATGTGAGCGAAAGAGGAAAAAGGCCTTCACATAGGGGAATTTCCTTTCACCCTTTTGAGCACTTGCAGAAGTTAAAAAGGTCACACAGAATTTGAGGATCTAGAGACTCCTCTGGGGGCCATCAGTTTGGGTTGTCTAAGTGGTAATATGGCCAATGCTGTGTACTGAATTTGATGAGGATTTTGGGTTCCACCAGGCAGCCCCTGTATGCTCAAATCCCCATGACTTACAGAAGAAGTCGGCTTTTCCCCCACACAGCCGTGGCGGTTTGTGGCTTTGATAGTCTGCCGGGCAAACATACTAATATAGGCTAGCCAACCTGCATCTGGCTTGCCTGTCCCTACAACCATAATGTTTGTTTCCATTATCTATGGTACGGAAAGGATTTAATGGAATTTTAATGGGATCCCCTTCATCAGGGATATTCTAATAGGAAAGACCTATAGCCAGCTGGCAAATGTCTGGGTGGAGAGATGGCCTCCAGGTCCCTAAATGGGCTGTATGCAAGAGAGACCATACTTCTTATCTAGTAGGATTTGTGATCAGCCATCGCTGCAGTAGGGGCTGATGAGCGTTAGGACTACGGGTGGCCAAGGAGAGAGTCTATAGCCTTACCCACGTGGCGAATATGCAATTTGAAAGGGTTTCCAGTCTTTTCCAGTTTCCAGCCAGAGTCTTGACATGGCACAGGCTTGAGATGAGACGCATGGATGGAGGAAGTGATTCCCTCTACTTTTACTGCTTTAGGTGCTATAAGTAGCACCTGGAATGGTCCTTTCCAGCGGGGTTCCAGGGATGACACCTGATGTCATCTTATGTAGAGGAAGTCTCTTTCTTGATATCAATGTGGATTCCCCTCGTCCCCAGGTTGGAAGGCAGTAGCCAGCTGTTTCCACAGGTATATCTGAGTTCTTACAAAAGATTTAAGTCTGTCAAGCAAGGGTGTGTGGAAGGGATCCTTAGGTCTTAGAGTCGGGGTTAGGTCTCTTAGTGGAAGAGGGGCCCCATAGAGAATTTCATAGGGGGTGAGGTTACACAAAGAAACAAAGGGAGTATTTCTTGCATGAAACAGTGCATAAGGCAGGAGCATAGTCTAATCTTTTATGCTGGTCTCTAAGCTTAATTTCGTTAAGGTCTCTTTAATGGTTTTATTTATTTTTTTTACGTGTCCTGATCTCTGGGGTCTATAAACAAAATGTAACTTCCAATTAATCCCCAGGGTCCTGGCTATCCCCTGATTTACCTGGCCCATGAAGGGTCTTCAATTATCAGACCATGTTACATTAGGCAGGCCGTGTCTTTGATAAATATCTTTCAGGATCTTCTTGACCACAATTTGTGCCGGTTTTCTTTTATTTTTTTTTTGGTGGGAATGGCTTCAATCCATCCTGAAAATGTATCTACAAAGACTAGGAGATATTTAAGCCCATACCTTGCTGGCTTAAGTTCAGTAACGTTCACTTCCCAGAATTGTCCTGGTCTAATTCCTCATAGGTGCTTTCCTGTAGGAAGCTTGGAAGTGTAAGCATTAACCAATTGACAGAACTGACAGGCTTTTGTTACCCATTCAATTATTTCCTTTCACTGTGAGTGAGTTAGTCTAAAACTCTGTTCTTGATCCTACAGTAATGCCTGCAGTTTTTTTGAACCAAGTTGATTGAGTTGATGTACATTTTTAACGTAGTGTAGGGCTTTCTGAAATTGCAGGCTGGGCTCACTGAAGTTGAGGAGTTCATTGTCAGTGTTCTTAGATGTTATCAAAAGCTTGCTGGTGCTCAAGGGTCCATTGGAATTGGGCATTCTCATTTAACAGCGGGTATAAAGGAGCAGCTAAGAACACAAACCCAGGTCCATAACCTGCTAAAGCCAGCAGTCCCAAGAAACTCTCTATGTTGTCTCCTGTTAAATGGGGGTGGTATCTGCACAACGGTTTGTTTCCTGGGCTCAGTGAGCCATCATTTACCGTGCCTAAGGGAATACCCCAGGAAGATTACTTCTTGATGGCAAATTTGGGCCTTATTGTCCGAAGCTCTCTACCCAAGTTGAGCAAGCTCAGATAATAGTGCTTGGGTCTCAGACTCACAGTTTTCTTTGGTGTTGGCTGCCAGTAGCTGGACATCCACATATTGAAGCAGAATGACTTCGGGGTGTGTAGTTCTGAAGTTGTAGAGATGTCTGTGAAGGGCTTCATCAAAGAGAGTGGGGGAGTTTTTGAACCCCTGTGGGAGTCTAGTCCAAGTTAGTTGAAAAGACGTTCCGGTTTCTGGGTCTACCTACTGGAAAGCAAACAGCAACTGACTATCTTTATGCAGAGGCAAGCAAAAGAAAGCATCTTTTAAGTACAGAACAGTATACAATTTTCACTCGGCCACAGCAAAGAGGTTATTGGGGGTCCAGCATGCTGGGGCTCAGAGCTCACTTAAATAGAGCAGAGAGCCCTGAGAACAGCTTTAACAGAGCTTACATAATTTTCTTGGAGAGGGCAGAAAGGGAAATTTATTGATTGGTCAGGGCGAGTGTGCGGTTTGCGTGCACCCGGGTGAGGGAGTATATTCTGCAGTTTGGCAGTTGGGGACAGCACATTCTGGAACAAAATAGCAAACAGTTCTCAAGATTTTAACAGTGGTTTGTTAAGCATACAGAAAAACAGGAAGTGACAAGTGCCTATTTAA
The DNA here is from genome assembly GCF_048772815.1 of Callospermophilus lateralis. NCBI lineage: Eukaryota > Metazoa > Chordata > Mammalia > Rodentia > Sciuridae > Callospermophilus > Callospermophilus lateralis. The sequence continues at coordinate 137,024 of NW_027512718.1, forward strand.
TTAACCTTTCACCTAAGCAAAATGGAAAGTGAGCATGGATTACTAAAAACAACCATGTCCAGGTTGCCTAATGCTCTCAAATGTTAATCATATTGGAGGCAACATATGTCTTTCTTCCTAAGATTATATATTCAACCTCAACCATGTTGAAAATGTCTAACCCTCTTACATTATACTTTGCCTGATTTCCTAATGTCTCTATTGATATCTGCTTTCCTACTTATTTTCCCCAGTTCATCATTGTGACTGACCCTTCGCGTGTGCTGACACTGACATTCACTCACTACCCAAAAATCTATTGCTAAAGAACTTTTGTCCAAATGCCATAATCACTCTTTTTTCTAAACCTACAGGCTATCTTCCTAATCCTACCGACTATGCCTTTTTGACTGGATGTTCTCTTCGACATTCAATCATCCAAGGTAGAAGGTCCTATCCCATTTTATATCGATTTATCTGAGACATCTGTGCAGAATGTAATTCAAAGCTAAGTATACCAATCATGGGCCCAATGCACTTCTAGGCTTCAAATCTTACCTAGATTTATATTTTCATACTTATATTTCACCTATATATTCTTGTAAATATTGCAGATTCCCAATACTATTAGTCATCACGCAGAATGATTTCTAACCCAAATCGAACCTGTTATTAACCCTAACCATACACTGTTCCCTCAATCTAACTTTACAGAAGAGCAGACCCAGAGTTGGTCTTTCAATACAGGAATGTAGGAGATCTTCCACATGCTGAGAAACTCAAAGATCCATGTAGAAATGAACTCTGGAGAAGTTGTAGGCAACTATGAAGGACCTGAGAGAGCAAAAGTCATCTTCAATGGCAAACAATCTTGTCAGGATGAAGGGTTTTGTCTGTATCAGTCTCTCTGTTCTTAATATAGAGAAGATGGACCAAACCAGGCCTGTTTGGAGAGCTGTTCCCTGGTGCCTATGGTTGATATACCATTCTAACATGTGAAAGTGTCACAGTAAGTAGGGGCAGCCTCCATCTCATGGGACACTTGGAAGCAACTCTTAGGACCAAGTGGTTGCCAAGGCAGTTAGCTCATTCAGTTCCTAAAGGAAGTGACCTACATCTCTTCCTTGATGATGGAACTCTCTGAACTTGGGATCCAGGAAGCCAGGCACTCAGAGCCAGTTGCAGTACTAGTCCCAGTGGACTCACTTGTTTGTATTTACCAAGGAAAGAGTCAGTCTTTCTTGGTACCTGCTGATGTGAGGATGGAAAAAGCCAGAAGAGCTCTGAAGAGGGGCCTTTACTGAGAAAGCAGGTAGTGGATAACCGCTGGCTCCAGACAACTTCACAGTGTTGTCCAAGGAGAACAGACCCGAGACAGGACAGGCCATTTCAGGAAAACATAGTAGGGCCCACCAGTCATAGGACACTCTGGATAGTCACAGACATACTAGGGGGAAGGTGGTGCCTTTGTGGGTGTGGGTGTGAGTTTGTGGTTTTGTCTCATGTTCTGAGAATAGGTAAGAAAGGCGGTTTGTTTGGTTTGGAGTGGACAAATTCTAGTATGACTTATGACAAGGTGAGTGTTTCTATATCTGTGTATCCCACTGTGTCCTTCGTTGTAGACATTAGAAAAGAGAATGCATCACGGATGTGTCCTGTCTAGTAGAAAGCTTCCCAGCATTCATCCTACCCTATTTATGAATGGACTGTCACTTGCCTTAGGGATGGGCAACACCTACTTCCTTCCTAAGTCCCTGTTTTCATCAGGAATTCTGGCCACTCTCCAAAATAGGCTCATGGTTTTGTGTGCAAGATATGTACCACCTCCAAGCTCTGGGACATGGCCGTGCACTGGATAGCTGAAGGGAATGGGGAGCATCTCAGAAATCTCAGATATCAGTGTGACCAGGAAAATATCAGTGGAGAAACACTGCTTTGGGCCTTTTGCTTACCTATTGTTCTGTTGCCCTGAATCTCAGGAAGGTTTTTGCCTCAAGCCACCACTTTGTGAAGCGTGAAGAAAACAGTTTTTAAATGGAATTGAATAGGCATCACCTGTGGCTCTTTGCTTAATTGCTTTGGAAAGGGACTTGTCTAAATCAGGTTCTTGGCCCTGTGTTAGGCCGTGGATTAGATTCTCAGCACCTGATGGATCCAAAGAATGATCCCATGTGTACATCCAAAACCAAAATAGCAAAAAGTTCAGTCATTGTGGATGAAGTCTCTTGCCTTCCTCTGTTAGGTTACTGATCTCCATCAAGTGAGAATAGGGATCCTTTCTTTCAAATGAGCTCTTTAAAGCCCTGCAGAGGCTAGCCCATAGGTGCTTGGGTTTTCTCATGACTCCATATCACATTAAGAATCTTTACCTGAAAGTCATTAGGCCTCAAATTGGAGAAGCAGAGCAGTATTAAAGGCAAGCCTATTTGACCACTCCTGGTTCACAGAAAGGGTGTCAAGCCCACCATGACTTTAGCCAAATGAGGGGAAAGGGACCTTATTTTGGACACTGTCTTGGGCTGCACTCCTCATGGAAAACTCCAGCCATAGGTAATGATGAGTGTCTATGTGGAAGAATATGAGGGCGATGAAGGAGTGTTTTGGTTTTAATTGTGGTCATTTGCGTGGCAGTTGAATGAGATGACTGTGTCCATCTGGGCTTGAACTCTGGAGTGATTCCCCTTAGAAAATGAGTTCTGGTACTGAACTCAGAGAAGTATTGTTATGAATTTTGTTGGGATTTTATCAGGCCACGCATGAGAGTCACCCTTGGAAACTGAGATCTAGGCCCAGGGTGGCTTTCCACAGAGCACTGGGTATCTCATCCAGGATATCACATGATTTATTCTGAAATAATTGGCAGCCATAGTTGAAAGTCAAAACACACATGGACCTTACATTGTAGAACTCAATGTACCTGGCTTCATGTGACCTTTGGCCACTCTTTGGGAAGCCTTGCCTGTGAGAGTCCTCCAGAGCTTTCGTTGAAATTAGCTTCCTCAACACTTAATGGTCCCTGAATGATTTGAGCCCACAGTGCCTCCAACTTCATCCTTGAAAAACGGGGAAGATATATACCATGAAATGTTTTAAATTCCCATGACCAGGTGGCACTTGAGAACCTTTGGATGTCCTGCTGCTGATCTTGAGTGTTCCAGCAAAAGCGTTGATTGACTGTGTTTCATTTAAATGGTGTAGAACAGAGATGCCAGTAAGTTGGAGCCTGCTGAGTAGTGGGCCTATTGCAGTGGTGTGCAAGTGTGTGATAAAGCATTTGTGGTGGGGCCATGTGAATGTGCTATTGGCTTTTAAATGGCTTGGGACTGACATGGTGCAGCCAGCAGACCCTTATATGTAAAGGCATCTTGTTATTTGGAGAGATTTCAGGGCAATTTTCAGAATCAGGTTGCTATGGACAAGGGGGCAAGCTATGTTGGATAGAAGCCTGGTTGGTGCTTTCTCCTGCAGATCCTGACCCAGCACACATGACAGAACTCCCTCCAGCACTGTCTCCCAGTTGAACTTGTTGTATTTCATGAAGCAAATACCAAAGTCCCAGTGCAGCACCAATAAAAACCACGAAAAGTGGAGGAATTCCAAATAGCTTCACAGTCCACATGGGAAGAAACTTAGCCTCCAGTGGCACCAGTTTACCTACAAAGAGAGAATTCAGCAATGCTGCCTCAAGTTCAATGTAAAATAAGAAACCATGTCCTCCAGGTCACATAGATGCATACCCAGCTTTGATGGTCTAACTAGAAAGGAAGCTAATGCTCCTGAGAATAGCATATATTTCAAGTGCCCAAACTTGGAGGCAGTTTCTCAAAAAGTCTATAGACCAACAGAGCTCCATGTTTGTGGAGTGTTTACCCACACAGGTAATGTCAAGTCATTGTTCTGGATGAGAGTGGGAATAATTTTGTGTAGCACATATTGCATACACATTGGATTCCTTATCTAATTTTCCATTCGAAATACTGAAACCCTGACACTAACACATACCCTACTAGACTCTGACTACTAATCCTACTATGAGGGAGAAAAATAACCCAAACAGAATAGGAATACAAGCAGATCAGAGGAGGCATGGTGTATATTTGGACTTTCCTTTTGCATTTCATAGGGTAGGAGTTATATATCTAGTCAATTTTTTGTTGGAATAGGTCTCTATGTGTTTTTAAGTTAAGAAATATGTGAATTCTTGTCTCCGTTTCTCTGTAGCTTATTCAGCACATGTATATTTATATGCACATATAGAATCCTTCCTGGTATGAAACATGCATACTTGTGAGGTGGCTGACTTGGCAGATACAAATTGTGAGAAGAGATCACTGCTCCTAAACAGTGTTGGAACTGAAAATTCAACGTATGGGTTAGCTTCCTAGTTGAATAACACTATATGTAAATCCATGATCAGTAAAAAGAATATTTTTGGATCTGTGGATAATATATATTTCGTGGTGAATTTCGATTGGCATATATATTGCTCTTTTTAATATCTCTCTGTGTGTGTTTGTGTGTGTGTGTGTATATACATATATATGTATATACACACACACACACAAGAAGTATATATATATATATATATATATATATATATATATATATATATATATATTCTCCAGATTTTTCAAAATATGAAATATATGTGTCTTATACCCACTCCGTAAATTCATTCATATTCATGTATATGGATTTATAATGAACTTTTCACAAGATTATTCTCAGAAATATTCATCCCCCTGAAATACATATTTGTTTCCAGTACTGAAAACTAACTTCAGTTAATGTTGCATACAAATACTAATATTTATACAGTAACTGACCCAGTTTAACCTCAATGCAAGTAGATTCCTATGGGACATGTTGTGTATTTTAATGTTCATTTTTATTCAACACTGGTACATTACTATTTCTTCAATTTATGCACATCATAGGATATATATTTCATCCACCAGTTAGCAAACTTATAGGCATTTGTTTCACTTTCAATCACTTCCTGCTTCAGAGCACATGGATTCCTCCGTGTTTCTTGAATGGTCTTTTCATGAGACTTCTTTCCAAACACATTATTTTAAATTTCCATAATCAGTTTTGAAGCAAAACTCACAGACTCTTCATGATAAACCATAAACCTAATATTACCTTTAGATGTATCAGTGGTTGGAATGAATGTATGTGTATCAATATAAGATTTTCTTTATATTTTCAGATATAAATTGAATGCATTATTTAAATTTGGAACCCATTATATTATTTATTCACAGTATGGTCTATTCTTGCATTATCTCTATATTCATAGTCACAGGGTACACCTATTTGTACACCCAATACTAATTTGTACATCTTCAAAATATTGCTCCCAGAAATGGTGGAAGATATACTCAAGTCACCTTATCTACATGTACATTTTATCACAGTAATATTCTGGACACGAAAAGCAAAGGTTACACTTATTATTTTACCAATGTAATGGTCAGGTGAGTGTCAGAGGAAGAGACCACAAGAGACTGTCTCATGCAACAGCCAAGGGTTTATGGGGGTCCAGCATGCTGGGGCTCAGAGCTCCCTTGAATAGAGCAGAGAGCCCTGAGAACAGCTTAAGCAGAGCTTATATACTTTCCTTGGAGAGGGCAGGGAGGGAAGATTATTGATGGCTCAGGGCGAGTGGGCAGTTTGCATGCAAACAGGTGAGGGAGTACATTCTGCAGTTTTGCAGTTGGTACAGCACATTCAGGGAACAAGCTTAGCAAACAGTTCTCAAGATATCCACAATGTTTTGTTAAGCATACCAAAAAATTGGAAGTGACAAGTACCTATTTTATTAACCTTTCATTCCCCACTTCTTCTTTTGGTTACTTTTAATCATTAAAGTGATCATTGGGGGTGTCACATTTTATGTCTGCTAGTGTGGTATATTGTTTTCTTATTACCATAAGTTTAACTTGTCCAATTTGAGCTTGGAAAAAGGAAACTACACGGTTGAGCAAACAGGGTCTCACAGTTAGCAATAATATGAGGTTTATTAATGGACCAGCCAGGGCTGATAAATGCGTAGTTAACCAGAGGGACTCTGTGAACCAAGACTCAAACCACCCTTTTGGGGCCTCTCTCTCTTGTTGATGCTCTACAAGGCGTCTTCTTAATTTAATCATAGATTCTTTTACAACTCCAGTATGGTCGGCATAATAACAACATTCTTCACTCAATGCAGGACAAAGGCCCCTTCTCTCAATAAGAGGAGGTCGAACCCTCGCCTGTTCTGTAAAACAACTTCAGAGAGAGAGGTTAAAGATTCCTGTAAAGCTGTGATGGAGGTTTTTAATATCTTTAAGTTTTGGTCTATTGCTACTTCTAATTGGGTCATTTGTTGTGTCCCATGGACTAGGGCAGTGGTTCCTGTGCCCACCGCTGCAGCAACTCCTATTCCTAATAGGATGGAGAAAGTGAGGGATACGGGTTCCTGGTGGAACCAGGTTGTATGCGCCCCTATTGGAACTTTAAATGATCCTGCGTCATGATAGAGGACTCTGGGAAACATCTGCACCATTACATACTTAATCAGAGGAAGAGACCACAAGAGACTGTCTCATGCAACAGCCATATGTTGATCATTTTATGAAAACATAAACAATGTTTAAGTATATAGAATTATACTGTTGTAAGGACGGACAAGGCAAGGCACCTAAGATAGCACAGAAGACAGGGAAACAGTCCTATTTGGTTGTAACCAGATTTAGAGGGCATTGCTTCTGTTGTAATCTTTTAATCCCCTGAACCCCAAGTTTAGGTAGTTTCAGAATTTTGTACCCAACATGTAACGTAAGGGGCTCAGAAATTCACAGTCTGCAGAAGTTCACAAAAAGCAGTTTTTGTTTCTGTTTTTTTTCCTCTGCTCTGGGAAAGTTAACTTTTAAAGGACACCTGGTAGGGGGAGAGCTTTTTTCTTCTTTTTTTTTCTTCCTGCCAGCTGTTACCATGGAGCCCAGTTGGTAACTTCTTTATCTTAGAAATGTAGCCATCTCTGGAAGCCCCAGCTCAACGCCAGAGGCCTTGTTCACATATTTTGTGAAAAAATAGTAAGGGGGTGTCTAGCTTAGGAGTGCTGATTTTTCCAGCCAGTGACCAAGTAGAACAAAGCAACACAAAAAGAGGAAGTTTATCTACACTGAACTCTTGTATAGGGCCTCTGTTGCTGAAAGTCCTAAAGTCAGCCATGATCAAGGCTTCTGGAGAAGGCCATTTAAGATTTTTCTGTGGGATTGGAACAGAGGGAAAGACAAGGAAGGTGGGGGGTGAGAGCAGCTCCGTGGTTCTGAGAATGAGGAAAAAGAGATATAAAAGAATAATGGGAAAGGGGTTTTGGATTTTCCTGGCAATAAAACTTGAGCAGTAGAACAGGTAGAGCAGAGGGGAGGATGGGAGTGAGTATCCCAAAAAGCCTTTGAGGGACTTTAAATTCTTTGTAACCTGTTTTCAGTGATGGCAAAGCAACTTTAAAGGCCATTTTCATTACATCTTGGATAGGCGTCTTAGGGCACTCCTCAGCTGGTTTGAGCTTTGTGTTAGCTGGTAAGAGGACCTGGTGGGACCCGGTGCGTGCACTGACAGGAGAAGAGAGGAGCGAGTGGGTGGAAGGGTACCTAAGTACCTGCTACCTCAGCAAGGAGGCAATGGTATGAGATCCAGCGGAGGTTTTTGTTTTTGATCTAGTAATTGGAGGGGAGAAATCAGGTTGCTCATGTGAGAGTGACTGCAGAGAGTCTGGAGCAGAAGGCGGGGGGTGAGGATGTATTGGAGAAGCATAGTTCAGGATGTGAGCAAAGGAGGGAAAAGGCATAAACATAGGGGAATTTCCTTGGAAGGAAATTCCCAATTGATGGATCTTTTTGAACACTTGCCGAAGTTGAAAAAGTCACACAGAATTTGAGGATCTGGAGACCCCTCTGGGGGCCATCAGTTTTGGTTGTCTAATTGGTAATATGGCCAATGGTGTGTACTGAATTTGATGAAGAGTTTGGGTTCCACCAGGCAGCCCCTGTATGCTCACATCCCCATTATTTTCAGAAGAAGTCCGCTTTTCCCCCACACAGCCATGGCTGTTTGTGACTTTGATAGTCTGCCGGGCAAACATAGTATTCTATGCTAGCCAACCTGCATCTGGCTCGCGTGTCCCTAGATCCATAATGTTTGTTTCCATTATCTGTGGTACAGTAGGGATTTAATGGAATTTTAGTTGGATCCTCTTCATCAGAGATATCCCAATATGAAAGACGTATAGCCAGCTGACAAATTCTGGGTGGAGAGATGGCCACCAGGTCCCTAAGGGGGCTGTATGCGAGATAGACCATACTTCTTGTCTAGTAAGATTTGTGATCAGCCATCGCTGATGAACGGGCTGATGAGGGTAAGGACTACTGGTGGACAAGGGGAGAGTCTATAGCCTTATCCACATGGCGAATATGCAATTTGAAAGGGTTTCAAGTCTTTTCCAGTTTTTCAGCCAGAGTCTGGACAGGGCGCAGGCTTGAGATAAGAATTAGGATCCAGGAATTGATTTCTTCTACATTTACCACTGTAGGTTTTATAAGTAGCACCTGGTATGGTCCTGTCCAGCGGGGTTACAGGGATGACACCTGTAGTTGTCTTATGTAGAGGATGTCTCTTATTTGATATCGATGTGGAGTCCCCTCTTCACCAGGTTGGTAGGCAGTGGCCAGCTGTTTCAACAGGTATCGCTGAGTTCTTTCAAGAGCTTTAAGTCTGTCAAACAAGGGGTTGTGGAGGGGATCACTAGGTCTTAGAGTTGGGGTTACGTCCCTTACTGGAGGAGGGGCTCCATAAAGAATTTCATAGGGGGTGAGGTTACACAAAGAAATAGAGGGAGTATTTCTTGCATGAAACAGTGCATAAGGCAGGAGCATAGTCCAATCTTTTATGCCGCTCTCTAAGCTTAATTTCGTTAAGGTCTCTTTAATGGTTCTATTTATTTTTTTTACCTGTCCTGAGCTATGGGGTCTATAAGCACAATGTAACTTCCAATTTATCCCCAGTGTCCTGGCTAACCCCTGAATTACCTGGGCCATGAACGCCGAGCCATTATCATACCCTATTACCTTAGGCAGGCCGTGTCTTGGAAAAATATCTTTCAGGATCTTCTTGACCACCAATTGTGCCTTTTTTTGTGGGGAAGGCTTCAATCCATCCTGAAAATATATCTACAAAGACTAGGAGATATTTAAGTCCATACCTTGCTGGCTTAATTTCAGTAAAGTCCACTTCCCAGAATTGTACTGGTCTGGTTCCTAATAGGTTCTTTCCTGCGGAAAGCTTGGAAAGATAAGCATTAACCTATTGACAGACCGGACAGACTTTTGTTACCTGTTCAGTTATTTCCTTTTGCTGTGAGTGGGTTAGTGGAAAACTCTGTTCTTGATCCTTCAGGAATGCCTGCAGTTTCTTTGAACCAAGGTGTGTGAATTAATGTACATTTTTAACGTAGTGTAGGGCTTTCTGAAATTGCAGGCTTGGCTCAGTCAAGTTGAGGAATTCAGTGCCAGTGTCGTTAGATGTTATCAAAAGCGTTCTGGTGCTCAGGGGTCCATTGGAATTGGGTATCTCCATTTAACAGCGGGTATAAAGAAGAAGTTAAGGACGCAAACACAGAAATCCATAACCTGCAAAACCCAGTAGTCCCAAGAAACTCTCTGTGTTGTCTGCTGCTAGATGGGGGTGGTATCTGCACAACCGTTTGTTTTCTGGGCTCAGTGAGCCATCGTTTACTGCCTCTAAGGGAATAGCCCAGGAAGATTACTTCTTGCTGGCAAATTTGGGCCTATTTGGCAGAAGCTCTATACCCGAGTTGAGCAAGCTCATATAATAGTGCTTGGGTCCCAGACTCACAGTTTTCTTTGGTGTTGGCTGCCAGTAGCAGGTCTTCCACGTATTGAAGCTGGGTGACTTTGGGGTGTGTAGTTCTGACGTTGTTGAGATCTCTGTGGAGGGCTTCATCAAAGAGAGTGGGAGAGTTTTTGAACCCCTGTTGGAGTCTAGTCCAAGTTACTTGATCAGACGTTCCAGTTTCTGGGTCTACCCACTAGCAAGCAAACAGCAACTGACTATCTTTATGCAGAGGCAAACAAAAGATAGCATCTTTTAAGTCCAGAACAGTATACCATTTCTGCTAAGGGTTCAGAGTGATAAGCAGATTGTACGAATTAGTTACCATGGAGTGAATGTCCTGCACTCTGTTATTAATCTCTCTTAGGTCTTGAACGGGGGATAGTCCCCGGTTCCTGGCTTTTTTTACTGGGAGCAGGGGAGTCTTCCAGGCTGATTGACAGGGCCTTAGGACCCTAAGGCCAGATATTTCTGAATATGGGGCCTTATCCCATCTTTAGCTTTTCTGCTCAGAGGATATTGTTTGACATTGATTGGGGAGTCTGAGGTTTTTAACTCCACTGTTCTTGGAGGTTGTTTCACGGCTAGGCCTAACCTAGCCGTTTTTGCCCAGGTATCTGGGTAATCTGTTATCCATTTCTGGGGTAGCTTGCTTGTTTGAGCAGTCTTGGGGGGTGTGAAGAGTGGATGTTCATCTTCTACTGACATTTATAAAGCCAAGACTATAGGAGTTTTTATTGAAGGATTTAGAAATTTCATTTTGGGGCCTTCGGGGTTAAAAGTTGTTTTGGCCTGGAGCTTACTGAGCAGATCTCTGCCCATCAATGGGGCCAGGCATTCTGGGATTACTAGGAAGGAGTGATGGATTTTTCCTTTCCCCATGTCCATGGTCCTCTTAGTTGTCTATGTCTGATATTTACTGCCATTAGCCCTTTGAACTAGAGACATTTTATTTGATAGTGTGCCCAGTGGGGCCTTAAGGGCTGAGTATACTGCTGCTGTATCCACTTCAAAGTTTACCTGGGTCCTCTCCACTTCAAAAGTTACCCTGAGCTCGGGGAAGGGATCTGAGCCCCGACGTTCTTAGTCATCCTTTTGAGTCAGAATGGCTGGCTGTTGTGGCTGTCTCTTTTCTAGGGCACTCTTTGGCCCAGTGACCTTTTTCTTTACAGTAGGCACAATGATCTGAGGCCAGGGGTGGCCTCTGGCGTGCGCCCAGGTTTCCGTTCCTGTCTTCCTGTTTGTTAATTTCTGGCCTATTTATTGTTGTGACCAGGACCTTAGTCAATGCCTTAGTCTGTCTTTTGCATCTCTCATCTTCCCTTTGCTCCCTTTCTTTCTCTTTGTTTCTCTCATATAGTATACTTTCTCGGCTTCTCTGACTAAATCTCCCAAAGTCATATCTTGTGATCCCTCTAAGAGTTGTAACTTTCTTTTAATATCCAGGGCAGCTTGCCCAATGAAGGCCATCATGACAGATGCCTTTTGATCCTCTGCCTGAGGATCAATAGGAGTAAATCTCCTATATGCCTCCATAATTCTCTCTAGAAACATAGAGGGATATTTATTAGGCCCTTAAATTATCTCTCTTACCTTGGCCAAATTAGGTGGTTCCCTAGCGGCCGATTGGAAACCCACTATTAGGGCCTGGCAATAAGTGGACAGATGCTCCCTACCTTCAAAGGTGTTGGGGTTTCAGTTGGGTCAATTCAAGGGGAAGCTGGCTTTGATTATGTTGGGAAGTTGTGTTGGTCACACATCTGGTCCGAGAATATATTTTTTAGCTTCCAGGAGGTTTTTCTCTCATTCCTCTGCCGTAAAGAGAGTCCCTAGGATTTGTTGGCAGTCATCCCAAGTAAGCAAGTGTGAAAACCCCAGGGAGTTCTTTGAGTTCTTTTAGCCGGGCCAGCTTCCTCCAGGGAAGGAGGGGCTGTGTGTGACGCGGGGAAGTAATCTGGAGGGCACTGGGCCGGCCTAACTTCCTCCAATGGCAGAGAAGCAGAGTCAGCAGGGGAATCACTTAGAGGTTTTTGGGGTTGGGGACAAGGGCAGGGGATAAGAAGGAGGAGGAGAGTGCAGTAGAATCTTGAGACTCAGGGAGAACAGAGGGTGGAGGAGGAGGAGCAGAGGGTTTGAGAGATAGAATCGTGGTGGAAGGAGTAGGAGCGTAGGCAGGGACAAGGAAAGGCTTCACCCATGGAGGAGGAGATTTGCAGAGGTCCTGCCAAGTTAAGATATATGGCTGTTGATCTGGATGGCTATGTGGCCTCAGCTGAAAGACAATATCTCTGATTTTTCAAATTAGTGGGAAGTAGAAACATCCTTCTGGGGGCCATCCAACTCCAAAGGTGTGTCATTCTGAGGCACAGAGAGTCTGCCAGGTCCAGCGTTTTAATGAAAAAGAAAGATTCTGGGCCCTTAAGCAGACTTTGGTCCAGTGATCAAGGGTCAGGGAGAGAAGTGTTGAAGTGCTCTGTCCCAAAATGAGAGATACACAAACAGTGAAAGCAACGACATACTACACAGACAAGACAAGACAATAAAGACAGACAATGGACGTCCAATACTGAGACAAGGACTGAGTAGCCCTCAAAACCTGATGGGCTGGCAATACCGAATCCGAAACAAAATATCACAGAGTCGAGGAGACTATTGTTTCTTGATTTCCTGAGTCCTCTGGGGCGTCCCCCAGGGATGTGGCCTGTGGCTCTGTGACACGTCTGTCAGCCACCGTCAGAGAGAGCTCATGCTCAACACCGATAGCGATATTGCAAAACCCTAACCTGAAACCTGAAACCAGAAAGAGTCACCTTACTTACCCTGAAAGGAACCCCTTGGGGGTCTTTCGTCCGCCGCTGCTGGATCTCGCTGGTGCCTCCAGATGTAAAGATCGGGTGAGCGACAGAGGAAGAGACCACCAAGAGAATGTCTCATGCAACAGTAAAGGGTTTATTGGGAGACCAGCTTTCTGGGGCTCAGAGGTCACTTGAATAGAGCAGAGAGCAATGAAAACAGCTTAAGCAGAGCTTATATACTTTCCTTGGAGAGGGCAGGGAGGGAAGTTTATTGATGGGTCAGGGCAAGGGGGAGGTTTGCGTGCAAACGGGTGAGGGTGTGTATTCTGCAGTTTGGCAGTTGGGGACAGCACATTCTGGAAACAAGATTAGCAAACAGTCCTCAAGTTTCCAACAGTGTTTTGTTAAGCATACCGAAAAACAGGAAGTGACAAGTACCTATTTTATTAACCTTTCACCAATGCCTAAATGGAATGTGAGCATGGTTTACTAAAAACATCCATGTCCACGTTGCCTAATGCTCTCAAATCAATCTTATTTGTGACTACATATTTGTTTCTTCCTAAGATTATATATTGAACCTCAACCCTGTTGAAAATGACTAATCCTATCACTCACTTTGTATTTTGCCTGATTTCCTAATGTCTCTATTGATATCTGCTTTCCTACATATTTTCACGAGTTCATCATTGTGACTGACTCTTCACATGTGCTGACATTTACATTCACTCTCTATCCGAAATCCTATTGCTAAAGAACTTTTGGTCGAAATCCTATACTCACTCTTTTTTTCTAAATCTACTGACTATCTTCCTAATCCTACCAACTATACCTTTTTGACTGGATGATCTCTTCTACAATCAATCATCCAAGGCACAAGATCTTAAGCCATTGTATATTGATTTATCTGAGACATATATGCAGAATATAATTCAAAGCTAAGTATTCCAATCAACAGCCCAATGCCCTTCTTGGATTCAAATCTTATCTAGATTTTTGTGTTCATACATATATTTCACCAATATATTCTTGTAAATATCGCAAGTTCCCAATACCATTGTTTGTTCCTCAGTATGATTCCTAACCCAAATCGAACCTGTTATTACCCTAAACATACACTGTTCCCTCAAACTAAGTTTACAGATGAGCCGGGACAGAGTTTGTCTTACAATAGTAATGTAGGGGGTCTTCCACCTGCTGAGAACATCAAAGTTCCAGGCAGAAATGATACCCTGGAGAAGTTGCAGGCAGCTATGAAGGACCTAAGAGATCAAAAGTCATATTCCATGGCAAGCAACCTGGTCAGTATGAAGGGATGTGTCTGAATCAGCCTCTCCTTTCCTATTGTAGAGAAGACTGATCAAACCATGCCTGCGTGGAAAGCTGTTCCCAGGTGCCTATGCTTGATATACCATTCTAACTTGTGAAAGTGTCACTGAAGTAGGAGCAGCCTCCATCTCATGGGACCCTTGGAAGCAACTGTAAGTACAAAGTGGTGGCCAAGGCAGTGACTTCATTCAGTTCCTGAAGGAAGTGACCTCACCTCACTTCTTTGGTGATGGAAATCTCTGGACTTGAGATCCAGGAAGCCAGGCACCCAGAGCCAGTCCCAGTCCCAGTTCCAGTGGTCTCACTTGTTTGGATTTACCAAGGACAGAGTCAGTCTTCCTTGGTACCTACTGATATGAGAATTGTCAAATGCCAGAAGAGCTCTGAAGAGGGACCTTTCCTGAGAAAGCAGGTATTGGTTCACCACTGGCTCCTGAAAACTTCACAAAGTTGCCCAAGGAGACCAGATCTGAGACAGGACAGGCCATTTCAGGGGAACATAGTATGGCCCACCAGTTAGAGGACACTCTGGATAGTCACAGACCTACTTGTGTTAAAGAGGTGCCTTTTTGCGTGTGGGTGTGAGTTTGTGGTTTTCTCTCAATTTCTGAGAATAGGTAGGAAAGGCTCTTTGTTTGGATTGGAGTGGACTGTTTCTAATAAGTCGTTTGACAGGGGTAGTGTTGCTATGTCTGTGTATCCCACTGTGTCTGTGGTTGTAGACATTAGACAAGAGAATGCATCAATGCATGTGTCCTGTCTAGTAGAAAACTCTCCAGTATTTATTCTGCCTAATTGATGAATGGACTGTGGTGTGCCTTATGGATGGGCAACACCTACAAACTTCCTAAGTTAATGTTTTCTTCCTGAATTCTGGACACTCTCTAGTATAGGCTCATGGTTTTGTGTCCAAGATATGTACCATCTCCAAGATATGTGACATGTCCATATACTTGAGAGCTGTAGAGAATGGGAACATCTTAGAAAACTCAGATATCAGTGTGACCAGTAAACTCTCAGTGGAGAAACCCTGCTTTGGTTCATTTGCTTACCTTTGGTTCTGTTGCCCTGAATTTCAGGAAGGTCTTTGCCTCAGGCCACCCCTTTGTGAAGCCTGAATAAAACAGTTTTCAAATGAAAATAAATGGGCATAACCTGTGGCTCTTTGCTTAATTGCTTTGGAAAGGGATGTGTCTGAATCAGCCTCTTGGCCCTGTATGAGGTTGTGGCTTAGATTCTCAGCACATGATGAATCTAAAGATAGATTCCATGTTTGCAATCAAAAGCAAAATGGCCAAAAATCTGTCATTGTTGATTAGTCTTTTGCCTTCCTCTGTTAGGTCCCTGACCTCTATCAAGTGAGAATAGGGATCATTTGGGTCAAATGAGTTCTTTGAAGCCCTGAAGAGATGCTTGTGTTTTCTTATGACTCCAAATCACATAAAAAATCTATCGCTGAGAATCAGTAGGCCTCAAATTGGAGAAGCAGAGCAGTATTAACGGCAGGTCTATTGGATCACTCCAGGTTCACAGGAAGGGTGTCCATGCCACCTTGATTTTAGGCAAATGAGGGGTAGGGGAGATTTTTTTGGACACTCTTTTGGGATGTGTCCCGCTTTGAAACTTCCAGCCACAGGTTATGATGAGTGTCTATATTTAATAAGATGAGGGCCATGTGGGAGTATTTTGGTTTAAATTGTGGTCATTCGTGTGGCAGTTGGAAGAGATGACTGGATCCACCTGGGCTTGAACTCTGGTGTCATTCCCCTGAAAGACTGAGTTCTGGATCAGACATCAAAGAAGTATTGCCATGAATTGTGTTGGGATTTTCGGAGGCCACACATGAGATTCGCCCTTGGAATCTGGGAACTAGGCCCAGGGTGGCTTTCCACAGAGCACTGGGAATCTCAGCCAAGATATCACATAATTTTATTCTGAAAGACTTTGAAGCCATATTTACTAGTCAAAACACACATGGACCTCAATTGTAGACCTCAGTGGGCCTGGATTCTTGTGACCTTTTGGCCACTCTTTGGGAGGACTTGCCTGTGAGAGTTCTCCAAAACTTTCATTGAAATCAGCTTCCTCACCATTGAATGATTCCTGAATGAATTGAAACCCACAGTGCCTCCAACTTCATCCTTGAAAATTGACTAGATAAATACCATAAAATTTTTGAAATTCCAATGACCAGATGGCACTGGAGAACCTTTGGATGTCCTGTTGCTGATCATGACTGTACCAGACAGTGCATTGATTGACTGGATTTCATGAAAATTGTGGAGAACAGAGATGCCATTAAGTTGGTGCCTTCTTAGTAGTGGGACTAGAGCAGTGGTGAGCAAGTGTGTAATAAAACATCTGTTGTGGGGTCATGTGGATCTGCTATTGGCTTCCAAATCGCTGTGACTGACATGGTGCAGCTAGCAGACCCTTATATGTACAGACATCTTGTTATATGGAGAGGTTTCAGGGCAATGTTCAGAATCAGGTTGCTTTGGTCAAGGGGGCAACCTATGTGGTATACAAGCCCTGTTGGTGCATTATCCTGCAGACCCTGACCCACCACATTTGACAGAACTTCCTCCAGCATGGTGTCCCAGTTGAATGCATTGTATTTCCTGAAGCAAGTACCAAACTCCGAGTGCAGCAGCAAGAAACACTGTGAAAAGTGGAGGATGATGAAATGGCTTCACAGTCCACGTGGGGAGACACTTAGCCCCCAGTGGCCACAGATTACATACAAAGAGAGAATTCAGCACTGCTGCCTCATTTTCATTGTAAAATAAGAATCCATGTCCTCCAGGTCACATAGATGCAGACCCACCTTTGATGCTCTCACTACAAAGAGAATTCAGCACTGCTGCTTCATGTTCATTGGGAAATTATAACCATATCCTCCAAATCACAGAGATGAAGACCCATCTTTGATGGTCTCACTAGAAAGGAACCTAAAGCTCCTGACAACTACATGTATTTCAAGTCCCCAACCTAAAGGCAGTTTCTCCAGACGTCTTTAGGCAGGCAAATCTCCATGTTTGTGGAGTTTTTACACTGTCCCTTATTTTTGAAAACTGTTCTATCATCTCCAAGGTTGTGAACTCCTGAGCATTTTCTATTTCAGATATGTATTTAAAGATTTTCTAACTCTTCTCCTCTAATTGTGTCTTACTTGGGGTGAAGGTAATGTCAAGGCATTGTTCTGGATGAGAGTAGAAAAATTTTTTGGGAAGCACATATTTGATAAACATTGGATTCTTCTTCTTATTTTCCATTCGAAATACTGAATCCCTGACACTAACTCATACCCTACTATAATATGACTACTAATCCTAATATGATGGAGAAAAATACCCAAGCAGAATGAATATGCAAGCATTTCAGAGAAGGCATGGTGTATAGTAGGACTTCCCTCTTGCATGATAAAGGGTAGGTTTTATAAATCTAGTCAATTTTTAATTGAAATAGTCCTCCATGTGTTTTTAAAGTTAACAAATATGTGAATTCCTGTCTCCCATTCTCTGTAGCCTACTCAGCACATGTATTTTTATATGCACATATAGAATTCTACCTGGTATCACACGTACATTTTTATGAGTTGGCTGACTTGGCAGAAACAAATTGTGAGAAGAGATCTCTCCTCCTAAACGCTGTTGGAACTGAAAATTCAAACAATGGGAGAGCTTCCTAGTAGAACAATGTTATACATAAATCCATGTTTAGTAAAATAAATAATTTTGCATCTGTGGATGATTTATATTACATGATGAATTATGATTGGCATATAGATATTGATACTTTTTAATGTATTTTTTGTGGTTTTTTAATATATATAAATATATATATAAATACATATATAAATATATATATATATATATATATATATATACAATATATATATATATATATATATATATATATATATATATATAGTCACACTCTTCACATTTTATAAAATCAGAAATATATGTGTCTTATATAACTCTGTAAATTCATTTATGTTCATGTATGTGGATTTATAATCAACTTTTCACAAGATTATTCTCAGAAATACTCATCCACCTGAAATACATATTTGTTTCCCAGTTCTGAAAAGTAACTTCAATAAATGGTGCTTACAAATCCTAATATTTCTAGAGTAAATGACCCAGTTTAACATCAATGCAAGTAGATTCCTATAGGACATGATTTCTATTTTGACATTCAGTATAATTCAACACTGGTACATTACTATTTCTTCAGTTTTTGCACATCATAAGATATATATTTCATCCACAAGTTCACAAATTTATAGGAATTTGTTTCACTTTCAGTCACTTCCTGCTTCATAACACATGTATTCCTCCATGTTACTTGACTGGTCTTTTCATGAGACTTCTTTCCAAACACATCATTTTCGATTTCCATAATCAATTTCGAAGCTAAACTCACACACTCTTCAAGATAAACCATAACATTAATATTACCATTAGATGTATAGCTGGTTGGAATAAATGTATGTATATCAATAAAAGATTTTCTGTATATTTTCACATTTCCGTTCAATGCATTATTTAATGTTGGAACCAGTTATGTTATTTATTCACAGTATGGTCTATTAATGCATTATCTCTATATTCAAAGACACAGTGTACACCTCTTTGTCCCCCCAATACTAATTTATACCTCTTCAAAATATTGCTCCCAGAAATGGTGGAAGAATTACTCATATCACCTTATCTATATATATATTTATATATATTTTTTATCACAGTAATATTCTGGACACAAAAAGCAAAGGTCACAATCATGATTGTATCAAACCCTAAAGGGAAAGTGAGAATGGATTACTAAAACAACAATGTCCAGGTTGCCAAATGCTCTCAGATGTAAATCCTATTGGTGACTACATATTTGTTTCTTCCTAAGATTATATATTATAGTTCGAGCCTGTTGAAAATGTCTAATCCTATCATTCACTTTACACTTTGCCTGATTTCCTAATATCTCAATTGATATCTGTTTTCCTACATATTTTCCCCAGTTCATCATTGTGTCTGACACTTCACATTTGGTGACCTATACATTCACTGTCTACCCTAGACCCTATTGCTAAAGAAATTTTGGTCCAAATCCTATACTCACTCTTATTTCTAAACCTACTGACTATCTTCCTAATCCTACTGACTATTGCATTTTGACTCGATGTTCAATTCGACAATCAATCGTCCAAGGTATAAGGTCCTAAGCCATTGTATTTCAATTTATCTGAGACATATATACAGAAAATTATTAAAACCTAAGTATCCCACTCAAGGGCCCAATGCCCTTCTCGTTTCAAATCTTACCTAGGTTTCTGTTTTTATACTTATATTTCAGCTATATATTCTTGTAAATATCACAGGTTCCCAATACCATTATTCATCCGGCAGAGAGATTCTTAACCCAAATAAAACATGTTATTAACCCTAAACATACACTGTTCCCTCAATCTAACTTTACAAAAGAGGAGGGACAGAGTTGGTCTTACAATACTGGAATGTAGGGGATCTTCCACCTGCTGAGAACATCAAAGGTCCATGCAGAAATGACCCCTGGATAAGATATAGGCAGCTATGAAGGACATGAGAAAGCAAAAGTTAAATTCTATGGCAAACAACCTGGTCATGATGAAGGGATGTGTCTGAATCAACCTCTAAATATAGAGAAGATGGACCAAACAAGGCCTGTGTGAAGAGCTGTTCACAGGTGCCTATGGTTGATATACCATTCTAACTTGTGAAAGTGTCACAGAAAGTAGGGGCAGCCTGCATCTCATGGGACCCTTAGAAGTAACTGTTAGGACAAAGAGGTTGCCAAGGCAGTGACCTCATTCAGTTTCGGAAGGAAGTGACCTCACCTCACCTCCTTGTCGATGGAACTCTCTGAACTTGTGATCCAGGAAGAGACACACCCAGAGGCACTCGCAGTCCCAGTTCCAGTGGTCTCACTTGTTTCAATTTACCAAGGACAGAGTCAGTCTTTCTTAGTTCCTACTGATGTGAGGATGGCCAAATGCCAGGAAAGCTCTGAAGAGGGGACTTTCCTGAGAAAGCAGGTAGTGGCTCACCCATGGCTCCTGACTACTTCACAGAGTTGGCCAAGGAGACCAGATTTGAGACAGGAGAGGCCATTTTGGGGGAATATAATATGGCCCATCAGTCTGAGGACACTCCGGATAGTCACAGACCTACTTGGGCAAAAGAGGTGCCTTTGTGGGTGTGGATGTGTGTTTCTGGTTTTGTCTCATGTCCTGAGAATAGGTAGGAAAGGCTGTTTGTTTGGATTGGCGTTGACTGTTTCTAGTAAGTCGTTCGACAAGTCAAGTGCTTCTATATCTGTGCATCCCACTCTGTCCGTGATTGTAGACATTAGTAAAGAGAATGCATCAATGGATGTGTCCTGTCTAGTAGAAAGTTTCCAGGCATTCATCCTGCCAAATTTATGAATGGACTGTGGCTTGCCTTATCGAAGGGTAACACCTGCTATCTTCCAAAGTTTCTGTTTTCTTCCTGAATTCTGGCCACTCTCCAGAATAGCCTCATGGTTTTGTGTCCAAGATATGTACCACCTACAAGTTCTGTGATATGGCCATGTTCTGGATAACTGACGGCAATGGCGAGCATCTCAGAAAACTCAGATATCAGTGTGACCAGGAAAGTCTCAGTGGAGAAACCCTGCTTTGTGCCTTTTGTTTACCTCTTGTTTGTTGCCCTGAATTTCAGGAAGGTCTTTCCCTCAGGCCACTCCTTTGTGAAGCCTGGAGATAACAGTTTCAAATGGAAATGAATGGGATTCACCTGTGGCTCTTTGCTTATTTGCTTCGGAAATGGATGTGTCTGAATCAGACTCTTGGCCCTGTGTGAGGCTGTGGTTAGATTCTCAGCACCTGATGGATCCCATCTTTTCATCCAAACCCAAAATGGCCAAAAGAGCAGTCATTGTGGATGAAGTCTCTCGCCTTCCTCTGTAAGGTTCCTGAACTTCATCAAGTGAGAATAGAGATCCTTTGGGTCAAATGAGTTCTTCAAAGCCCTGAAGAGGGAAGCCCATAGGTGCTTGGGTTTTCTCATGTTTTTAATTCACATAAAGAATCTAAACCCCACAGTCAGTATTCCTCAAATTGGAGAAACAGAGCAGTATTAACGGAAGGCCTACTCGATTACTCCTGTTTCACAGGAAGGTGTTCAGGCCACCCCGACTTTAGGCAAATGAGGGGAAAGGGAGCTTATTTTGGACACTCTCTTGGGCTGCGCCCCTCATGGAAACCTCTAGTCAGAGGTTATAATGAGTGTCTATATGGAAGAAGATGAGGGCCATGCGGAAGTGTTTTGGTTTTAATTGTGGTTATTAGTTTGACGGTTGGAAATGATGACTGGCTCCACCTGGGCTTGAAATCTGCTGTAATTCTCCTTAAGGACTGAGTTCTGGAACTGACCTCAGAGAAGTATTGCCATGAGTTGTGTTGGGATTTTAGGAGGCCATGCATGAGAGTCACCCTTGGAATTGAGATGTGTGCCCAGGAAGGCTTTCCACAAGGCACGGGGAATTTCAGCAAGGATATCACATGATTTTATTCTGACAAACTTGGCAGCCATAGTTGAGAGTCAAAACACACATGGACCTCAAATTGTAGACCTCAATGGGCCTGGCTTCATGTGACCATTTGGCCACTCTTTGAGAAGACTTGCCTGTGTGTGTTCTCCTGTGCTTTCATTAAAATGAGCTTCCTCAACATTTAATGGTTCCTGAATAAATTGAAAATCATAGTGCCTCCAAATTCATCCACGAACAATGGCTAGATAAATACCATGGAATTTTTGAAATTTTCATGTCCAGGTGTCACTGGAGAACCTTTTGATGTCCATTTGCTGATCATGAGTATACCAGACAATTCGTTGATTGACTGGGTTTCATGAAAAATGGTGTAGAACAGAGATGCCAGTAAGTTGGAGCCTGCTTAGTAGCGGGTCTAGAGCAGTGGTGGGCAGGTGTGTGATAAAACATCTGTGTTGGGGCCATGTGGATCTGCCATTGGCTTCCAAATGGCTTGTGACTGACATGGTGCAGCTAGCAGACCCTTATATGTTAAGGCATCTTGTTATATTGAGAGGGTCAGGGCAATGTTCAGAATCAGGTTGCTATGGGCCTGGGGGCAAGCTATGTGAGATAGAAGCCTGATTGGTGCATTCTCCTGCAGACCCTGACCCACCGCATGTGACAGAACTCCCTCCAGCATTATGTCCCAGTTGAACTCCTTGTATTTCGTGAAGCAAATACCCAACTCCCAGTGAAGCAGCAAGACACACCAGGAAAACTAGAGGATGACCAAATGGCTTCACAGTCTACACGGAGAGACACTTAGACCACAGTTGCCACAGTTTACCTACAAAGTGAGAATTCAGCACTGCTGCCTCATGTTCATTGAAAAATAAGATACCATGTCCTCCAGGTCACATAGATGCAGACCCAATTTTGGTGCTCTCACTACATAGGAAACTAAAGCTCCTGACAAAAACATATATTTCAAGTGCCCAAACTCAGAGGCAGTTTCTCACGATGTCTTTAGGCCTGCAGAGCTCCATGTTTGTGGAGTGTTTACCCTGTCCCTTACTTTTGGAAACTCCTCTACCACCTCCAAGGTTGTGAACTCCTGAGCATATTCCATTCCAGATATGTATTCCCAGATTTTCTAACTCTTCTCCTCTAATTGTGCATTACTTCAGGCGAGGGTAATATCAAGGAATTGTTCTGGATGAGAGTGGGAAGATTTTTGTGTAGCACATATTTGAAAACACATTGGGTTTATTTTCCTATTTTCCATTCGGAATAATGAATCTCTGACACTATCCCATACCCTACTAGACTCTGACTACTAATCCTAATATGATGGAGAATAGTAACTCAAACAGAATAGAAATACAAGCAGTTCAGAGGAGGCATGGTGTATATTTGGACTTCCCTTTTTCATTATATAGAATAGGAGTTATAAATAAGTCAATGTTTATTGAAATAGTTCACCATGTGTTTTTAAAGTTAAGAAATATGTCAATTCCTGTCTCTCTTTAGCCTTTTTCAGGTCATGTATTATTATATGCACATATAGAATCCTACCTGGTATCACACGTACCTTCTTCTGAGGTGGGTGACTTGGCACATACAAATTGTGAGAAGAGATCACTCCTCCTAAACGCTGTTGGAACTGAAAATTCAACCTAAGTGTGAGCTTCCAAGTTGAACAACATTATACATAAATCCATTTTTAGTAAAATGTATATTTTTGGATATGTGGAAGATATATATTTCATGATGAATTTCGATTGGCATATATACTGCTTCTTTTTAATGTCTGTGTGTCTGTGTGTGTTTGTGTGTGTATATATATATATACTCTCCAGATTTTTCAAAATATAAAATATATGTGTCTTATTATACACTCCCTAAAATCATTCATATTCATGTATGTGGATTTATAATCAACTTTTCACAAGATTATTCTCCGAAATATTCATACACCTGAAATTCATATTTGTTTTCTAAAACTGAAAACTGACTTCAGTAAATGGTGCATACAAATCATAATATTTCATCATTGCAAGATGGCCACGAATAGAGTGCATCACACCAAGTGTACTGCACCACTGCACAGGTGAATAACGAGTTAGAGTGACAAAAAAACTATCTTGTTAGGAAATTACAGCAAAATGGGGGTGCACCAAAACCTAGAAGAAGGATTTCTAGCACCATGGTCCGGTAATTGAGTCTCAAACACGAGCCAAATGTGCGACCCGAGATCCCATTTGACTGATCCGCACGGCCCACCCAGTGGCTAAAGACGGTGCGGCACCACCGAGATGGGTCCAATAAGCAGGGAGAAACGTTGATAAGGATTCTGTGGAATCCTGCCGGTAGAGCCCCCACTGAGCCCTGAGCTGAGTTCAGGATTTCAGACAGGGAAGGAAGCGGTACAGTTCTATCTCCCACAATGGAAACTCTTCCAAGGAAACCAATGGCCATCATCTTGGAGAGCTGAAGTAACCACAGTAACTCTCCTACAGATTACAACAATAAAACAGGAGTGTGTTATTCAGCTCATCTCCCATATATCGGGGAATTCGCATAAAATCTCTCCTAGGATTTCCGGGGGAGAGCTTATCAGAGCGAGCCTGCATAAAGATGGGTGAAAACAAGAGGCAACTGACCTTCAACTCCCCCTCTCATCAACTGTGAAAATAAAACCTGTCTAACCAGTGCTGGGGGAGGGGCAAGTGGAAAAAATCAAAACAATAGAGTGTCTGGCTTCCCAATAGACACCCTCCACAACCAACAAACGGCAGGCCCAGAGTACAGTTTGAACTGCCGAGAGCCATCACTCAGGGGAAATCTGGTCTTGCAGGAAAAACCAGGACTAGCAGGAGAAACCAGAGGACTAGAGGCCAGGCCCTTGTGACTGGGCAGCGGGAGACTGCAGGCCCACAGGCGACAGTCCACCCGCTGCCCGCGTGACTAGGCGGCTTGAGAACGCCCTGCCGCCGGCGACCGACCGCACCACTGGGTGGCTAGAGATCGCCCGCCCGCCAGTGACAGCCCACCTGCTGCACAAGTGACTGGGCAGCTGGAGACCGCCTGCCCGCCGGCCACCAACCGCACGACTGGGCAGCTGGAGACCGCCTGCCCGCCAGTGACCCGGAGCTGAAACCAACAAGTGACAGTACAGTCCCACCCCCCTATACGGACACCTCAGCAAGGAGCCTTGGGCCTGCCAAAACAGAGAGGTGACGTCACTGGAGCTTGGCCTTCGGAATTTCTTCCAAGCGGAATCCACTTTAGCATGCATAGTCTACCAACACAAAGGAGAGACAACAGAGACATACAACACCAAAACAAATCTCTAGAATAAAGCAGAAACACAGCAATCAAATAGAGCTGGAAAGTAACGTGAACATCATGAAAAAACAATGGAATAAAAGGAGTACAAACAATGCAGGACAACTTAATTCTACAGGAGGACCTAGAGGCACCAGAAACAGGGATAGGGAAAGAAATCAAGGCATACTTAACTCAGATGGAAAGAAATATTAGAGAAGACATGAGGCAGCAAGTCCAAGGAATAAAAGTATATTTTGAAAATGAATTAAACAAACAAATTCAAATGGCAAAAAATGAGCTTTACCAAAAAATAGAGATCTTAAAAAAATTCAAACAGTAATTCTAGAAATGCAGGAAACTATAAACCAAATTAAAAACTCAAACAAGAATATTACAAATAGAGTAGATCAAGTAGAAGTCAGAAAATCAGAAAATGAAGACAAAGTTTATCAACTTGAAAAGAATATAGTCAACACAGAAAAGATGCTTAAATCTATTCAAGAGATAAGGGATGTCAAAAAAAAAAAACTTGAGAGTCATCGGGATAGAAGAAGGCATAGAGATTCAAACCAAAGGAATGGACAACATATTAAATGAAATAATTCTAGAAAACATCCCAGAGATGAAAGATGGATTGGATTGCCAAATCCTGGAAGCCTACAGGACCCCAAACATTCAAAAACATAATAGACCAAATCCAAGACATATAATTATGAAGATAGCCAACATACAGAACAAGGAGACAATATTAAACGCTTATAAGAGAAAGGAGGCAGATTACATTCAGGGGTAAACCAATTAGGTTAGCGACTGATTTTTCATCACAGACTTTGAAAGAGAGAAGATCCTAGAACAATGTATTTCAAATGCTGAAAAATAATGGATTCCAACCAAGAACACTGTACCCAGCAAAATTAAGCTTCAGATTTGAAAATGAAATTAAAGTCTTTCATGATAAACAAAAGCTAAAAGAATATGCAGCCAGAAAACCAGCACTGCAAAGCATTTTGAGCAAAATACTGCAAGAAGAAGAATTGAAAAATAGTGCCCAAAACTAACAGCAGGAGGTATTTCAGTAAAGGGGGAGGAAAATAACCAAAAAAGTAAAAACTAGCCAAACTAAAATATAATAAATAAATAAACATGACTGGAAGTACAAATCATATTTCAATTGTAACCTTAAATGTTAATGGCCAAAACTCACCAATCAAGAGACATGGGCTAGTAACGTGGAAAAAAAAAATCCAACAATATGTTGTCTTCAGGAGACCCATATTATAGGAAAAGACATACACAGGCTGAAGGTAAAAGTTTGGGAAAAATCATACCACTCACACGGCCCTCGGAAGCAAGAAGGAGTGGCCATACTCATATGGAATAAAATCAACTTCAAACCTAAGTAAATCAAAGGGATAAAGAAGAACACTATATTCTTTTAGAAGGAACCATCCACCAACAAGACTAACAATTATCAATTTGTATGCACCAAGCAATGGAATTGCAACGTTCATAAAACAAACTCCCCTCAAGTTCAAGAGTCACATAGACTACAACACAATAATTATGGGTGAATTCAACACACCACTCTTGGCATTGGACAGATCCTCTAGAGAGAAACTGAATAAAGAAACTATAGAACTCAACAGCACAATCGATAACCTAGACTTAACAGACATATATAGAATATATCAACAATCATCAAGTGGATACACGTTCTTCTCAGTAGCAGCACATTGATCCTACTCAAAGATAGACCATATATTATGCCATAGGGCAATTCTTAGTAAATATAAAGGCATGGAAATAATACCATGCACCATATCTGATCATAATGGAATGAAACGGGAAATCAATGATAAAAGAAGGAAGGAAAAATCCTGCATCACATGGAAAATGAACAACATGCTACTGAATGATCAATGGGTAACAGAAGACATAAAGGAGGAGATAAAAAAATTCTTAGAGACAAATGACAATAGAGACACAATGTAGCGGAATCTATGGGACACAGTGAAAGCAGTTTTAAGAGGGAAATTCATTTATAGGAGTTCTGTCCTCAAAAAAAAAAAAACCAGCAAATAAATGAACTCATGCTACACCTCAAAAACCTAGAAAAGGAAGAGCAAAACAACAGCAAATGTAGTAGAAGACAAGAAATAATCAAATTTAGAGAAGAAATCAACAAAATTGAAACAAAGAAAAACATTGAAAAAATTGATAAAACTAAAAGTTGGTTTTTTGAAAAAATAAATAAGATCAACAGGCCCTTAGCCATACTAATGAACAGAAGAAGAGAGAGAACTCAAATTACTAAAATACGGGATGAAAAAGGCAATATCACAACAGACACTACAGAAATAAAGAAGATAGTTAGAAAGTATTGTGAAACACTATATTCCAATAAAATTGAAGATAGTGAAGGTATTGATAAATTTCTTAAGTCATACGATCTGCCCAGATTGAGTCAGGAAGACACACACAATTTAAACAGACCAATAACAAAGGAAGAAATAGAAGAACCATCAAAGGACTGCCAACCAAAAAAAACCCTGGACTCGATGGGTATACAGCGGCGTTCTACAAAACCTTCAAAGAAGAACTAATACCAATATTATTCAAGCTATTTCAAGAAAAACAAAAAGAAAGAGCTCTTCCAAATTCATTCTATGAGGCCAACATCACCCTGATCCCGAAACCAGACAAAGACACTTTAAAGAAAGAAAACTACAGAACAATATCTCTAATGAACTTGGATGCAAAAATTCTCAATAAAATCCTGGCGAATCGAATACAGAAGCATATCAAAAAAATTGTGCTTCATGATCAAGTAGGATTCATCCCTGCGATGCAAGGCTGGTTCAATATATGGAAATCAATAAATGTAATCCACCACATCAATAGACTTAAAGACAAGAACCATATGATCATCTCCATTGATGCAGAAAAAGCATTCGACAAACTACAGCATCCCTTTATGTTCAAAACACTATAAAAACTAGGGATAAAAGGAACTTACCTCAACATGGTAAAAGCTATATATGCTAAAAATCAGGCTAGCATCATCCTAAATAGAGAAA
The DNA here is from genome assembly GCF_048772815.1 of Callospermophilus lateralis. Taxonomy (NCBI): domain Eukaryota; kingdom Metazoa; phylum Chordata; class Mammalia; order Rodentia; family Sciuridae; genus Callospermophilus; species Callospermophilus lateralis. The sequence continues at coordinate 164,991 of NW_027512718.1, forward strand.
AGCTGAAGAAATTCCCTCTAAAATCTGGAACAAAACAGGGATGCCCTCTATCACCACTTCTATTCAATTAAGTTCTAGAAATACTAGCCAGAGCAATTAGACAGACAAAAGAAAATAAAGGCATAAAAATAGGAAAGGAAGAATTTAAATTATCGCTATTTGTAGATGACATGATAATATATTTAACAGACCCAAAAGGGTCTACAAAGAAACGGCTTGAGTAAATAAATGAATTCATCAAAGTGGCAGGATATAAAATCAACACACATAAATCAAAGGCATTTTTGTATATCAGCAACAAAACTTCTGAAATGGAAATGAGGAAAACCACTCCATTCACAATATCCTCAAATAAAATAAAATACTTGGGAATCAACCTAACAAAAGAGGTGAAAGATTTATATAATGAAAACTACAGAACTCTAAAGAGAGAGATAAAAGAAGATCTTAGAAGATGGAAAAATGAACCCTGTACATAGATAGGCAGAAATAACATTATCAAAATGGCAATATTACCCAAAGTTCTCTACAGGTTTAAAGTGATGCCAATCAAAATCCCAACAGCATTTCTTGTAGAAAAAGATAAAGCAATCATGAAATTCTTATGGAAAAACAAAAGACCCAGAATAGCGAAAGCAACTCTAAGCAGTAAGTGTGAATCTGGAGTTATAGCAATATCAGAGTTCAAACTGTACTACAAAGCAATAGTACCAAACACAGTGTGGTACTGGTACCAAAACAGGAAGGTGGACCAATGGTACAGAATAGAGGACACAGAAACCAATCCACAAAATTACAACTTTCTTATATTTGATAAAGGGGCTAAAAGCATGCAATGGAGAAAGAATAGCATCTTCAACAAATGGTGCTGGGAAAATTGGAAATCCATATGCAAATAAATGAAACTGAATTTCTTTCTCTTGCCATGCACAAAGGTTAACTCAAAATGGATCAAGAAGCTAGATATAAAATCAGAGACACTGCGTCTGATAGAAAAAAAGTTGGTTACGATCTTCATACTGTGGGGTCGGGCTCCAAATTCCATAATAAGACTCCCATAGCCCAAGAGTTAATAACAAGAATAAACAAATTGGACTTACTTAAACTATAAAGTTTTTTCTCAGCAAGAGAAACAATAAGAGAGGTAAATAGAGAGCCTACATCCTGCGAACAAATTTTTACCCCTCACACTTCAGATAGAGCCCTAATATCCAGAATATACAAAGAACTCAAAAAATTAAACCATAAGATAACAAATAATGTAATCAACAAATGGGACAAGGAACTGAACAGACACTTCACAGAGGAAGACATACAATCCATCAACAAGTACATGAAAAAATGCTCACCATCTCTAGCAGTCAGAGAAATGCAAATCAAAACCACCCTAAGATACCATGTCACTCCAGTAAGATTTGCAGCTATTATGAAGTCACAGAACAACAAGTGTTGACGAGGATGTGGGGAAAAGGGTACACTTGTACACTGCTGGTGGGACTGCAAATTGGTGAAGCAAACTTTGAAAGCAGAATGGAGATTCCTGGGAAAACTGGGAATGGATCCACCCTTTGAACCAGCTTTTGCCCTTCTCAGACTATTCCCTGAGGATCTTAAAAGAGCGTACTATAGGGATACTGCCACATCAATGATCATAGTGGCACAATTCAAAATAGGTAGACTGTGGAAACAAACTAGATGCCCTTCAATATATGAATGGATAAAAAAATGTGGCATCTATACACAATGGAGTATTATGCAGCACTAAAAAATGACAAAATCATAGAATTTGTAGGGAAATGGATGGCATTAGAGCAGATTATGCTAAGAGAAGGTAGCCACTCTTTAAAAAACAAAAGTCAAATGTCTTCTTTGATATAAAGAGAGCAACTAAGAATAGAACAAGGAGAAAGAACTTGAGGAAAAGATTAACATTAATCAAAGACGAGAGAGGAAAGCAAAAGGGAGAGAGAATGGAAACCATATGGAAATGGTAGGAGACCCTCAATGTTACACAAAATTACATATAAGAGGTAGTGAGGGGAAAGGGGGGTGGAATAGGGAGAGAAGTGAAAAACAGCAGATGAGGTAGAGAGGGAAGATGGGAGGGGAGGGGAGGGAAGATAGTAGGGGATAGGAAATGTAGCACAATACAACAGTCACTTATATGACATTTTGTAAAAATATGAATGTGTAACCATTGTGATTCTGCAACTCGTATTTGGGGAAAATTGGGAGTTCATAACCCAATTGAGTCAAATGTATGAAAGATGATATACCATGAGCTTTGTAATGTTTTGAACAACCAATAAAAAATAAATAAATAAAGGTTTAAAATTGAGTGGGAAGATATCAGCTAAAAAAGTGTTGAGATGCATTCATTTTGCTAAGCAGAAACTTTGTTTTGTTTAGTTGTATCTATCACAATTTTATTGTACCAGAAAACTGGTTTTAAAAATGCACATAATTGAGATTAAAGGTTAATCCACCTACCCTCCTGAAAAATTCATAGTATTTCCTATATTTTTCATATTTCATTTTTTAGTGAATATTTTATCATGGACCAGTTCTAGTCTTAGGCTATTCTTCCAGAATACTAACTCAACTGACAAGTTGGTACAATGTGTTGGATTGTTCTTTTCATCTTTTATTTAATAGTTTCTAACTGATAATGTGTATTTTTTCTTATCTTTATTTGGACATACATACCCAACTGTATCTTTGCATTTTATGTTTTACTGGGAAAGAGACTCATCAAAAGCTCTGTATTATATGTATCAGTAATCAAACATTTAGAGATCGCAATTATTCTTAATTTTGCCTGAAAATATCTTTGTACCATTTTTCTTATAAAGATTTAGAATTATTAATACTGCCCCTACTGTAATAAGTAACTACTTACAAAAAGGATTAAACAATTGACTTTATATCAATTATGAATATGAAAATTACTAAAATAAGTATTTTTTAATTAACACACAATTGATAGAAATTGAAATCACAAGAAGGCCATTTGAAATGTCAGTGCATATGGTCCTTAAATAATAGGTTGTTCAAAAAAAAATTTCTCTAATTCATAAGAGTTAATATGCCATATTACAACTTAATGTGATATAAAACCTTAAATTATCAGTATTGATAAATAAGAATGATACATGTTAACTTAAACATGTTTATTTGATTTTCACTGTAAGATGTTAATTCTGGAAGACTTGAAAATTAAGAAAGACTTGGTATATATTATTTCTAACAGGCTAATCAAAGTAATTTTAAATATATATGTATATATATATATATGTAATACATGTGAATGAATATAGATGCATATGTATAATAAATGTATTGTAATATATCAATCAGGTGATTATAATTTTTAAATTTTCTCAAGAAAAAAGAATGACTATAAAATCAGTTTTAAATGTAAATTTCATAGCATACTAGTGTTTGTAATGACATGAGAGAAAAATACATAAGGAGGGAAAGTGAAAAAGAATAGAGAGAAGGGGGAAAACGATTAAGAAAGTGAGTAATGAAGAGGGTGAGGAGTGTTTGATGATAAGATAAAGTGGAGGAGCTGGGTTTCTGGCTCAGTGTTAACATGCTTGTCTAGCATGTGTGAGGCACTGGGTTATATTCTCATCACCACATACAAATAAATAAAATGAAGGTCTATGAACAACTGAAAAAATAAAAAATGAAAAAGGAGAAATATTACCAAAATTCCAAGTTTTTATGAATGTTAAATAAAAAACAATTATGTTACATAGCCTTATGCAATTTCTAGACTCCCCCAAATAGTCATTAAATGTTAGATTATTAGTGCTATAACTGAAAATCTATTGCTTTTTCCTCTACATTCTGTGGCATGCTAGTGCTAAAATAAAGTGTATTATGACACCAAAAAAAATCAAATATTTCTACAGTAACTGACCCAGTTTAACATCAATGCATGAAGATTCCTATGGGATATAATGTGTATTTTGACGTTCATTTTCATTCAAAACTGGTACATTACTATTTCTCCAGTTTATGCACATGATAGGATGTATATTTCATCCACAATTTAGCAAATTTATACGCATTTGTTTTACTTTCCATCACTTCCTGCTTCAGAACACATGGATTACTCCATGTTTCTTGATGCTCTTTTTAAGAGACTTCTTTATAAACACATTATTTTTGATTTCTATTATCAATTTTGAAGCAAAACTCACACAACCGTCATGATAAACCATAACCCTAATATTATCATTAGATATAAAACTGGTTGGAATGAATGATTCTATTTCAATATAAGATTTCTTGTATACTTTCAGATATCAATTTAATCCATTATGTAAAGTGGAACCAGTAATATTATTTATTCACAGTATGGTCTATTCATGCATTATCTCTATATTGATAGACACAGGGTACACCTCTGTGTACGCCCAATAATAATTTGTATATCTTCAAAATATTGCTCCCAGAAATGGTGGAAGAAATACTCATGTCAACTGACTTATACATACATTTTATCACAGTAGTATTCTGGACACAAAATGCAAAGGTCACACTTAGGATTCTCCCAAAAGCCTAAATGGAAAGTGAACATGGATTACTAAACTCATCCATGTCCAGGTTGCCTAATGCTCTCAAATGTCAATCATATTGGTGACTACATATGTGTTTCTTCTGAAGATTACATTTTCAATCTCAACCCTGTTGAGAATGTCTAAACCTATGACTCATTTTATAATTTGCCTGATTTCTTAATCTCTATTGATATCTGCTTTCCTACTATTTTCCCCAGTTCATCATTGTGACTGACTTTTCACATGTGCTGACATATATATTCAATCTCTACCCGACACCCTATTGCTAAAGAACTTTTGGTCCAAATCCTATACTCAATCTTCTTCCTAAACCTACCGACTATCTTCCTAATCCTAGCGACAAATCCTTTTTGACTGGATGTTCTCTTCGTTATTCAATCATCCAAGGTGCAAATTCCTGTTCCATTGTATATCGCTTTATCTGAGACATATGTGCAGTACATAAGTCAAAGCTAATTAAACCACTCAAGGGGCAAATGCCCTTCTGGGCTTCAAATCATACCTAGATTTCTTTTTCCATACTTATATTTCACCCACAAGTTAGCAAAATTATTTGCATTTTTGTCACTTTCAATTACTTCCTACTTCAGAACACATGCATTCCTCTATGTTTCTTGACTGGTCTTTTCATGAGACTTCTTTCCAAACACATTATTTTCCATTTCCATACTCACTTTTGAAGCAGAACTCACACACCTTTCATGATAAAATATAACCCTAATATTACCATTAGATGTATAACTCATTGGAATGAATGATTCTATATAAATATAAGATTTCTTATATATTTTTAAATATCAATTCTATCAATCCATTATTTAAAGTGGAATCAGTTATATTATTTATTCACAGTATTGTCAATTCATGCATTACTTCTATATTCATAGACACAGGGTACACCTCTGTGTACGCCCAATAATAATTTGTATATCTTCAAAATATTGCTCCCAGAAATGGTGGAAGAAATACTCATGTCAACTGATTTATACATACATTTTATCACAGTAGTATTCTGGACACAAAATGCAAAGGTCACACTTAGGATTCTCCCAAAAGCCTAAATGGAAAGTGAACATGGATTACTAAAATCATCCATGTCCAGGTTGCCTAATGCCCTCAAATGTCAATCTTATTGGTGACTACATATTTGTTTCTTCCTAAGATTATATATTGAAACTCAACCCTGTTGATAATGTCTAATCCTATCACTCACTTTGTACTTTGCCTGATTTCCTAATGTCTCTATTGATATCTGCTTTCCTACATATTTTCCGCATTTCATCATTGTGACTCATTCTTCACATGTGCTGACATTTACATTCACTCTCTAACTGAAACCCTATTGCTAAAGAACTTTAGGTCCAAATCCTATACTCACTCTTCTTCCTAAACCTACGGACTATATTCCTAATCCTACCGACTATCCCTTTTTGACTGGATGTTCTATTCTACATTCACTCATCCAAGTAACCGTCGGGCGAGCGTCGGAAGAAGAGACCACCAAGTGTCTATCTCATGTAACAGCAATGGGTTTATTGGGGGTCCAGCATGCTGGGGCTCAGAGTTCACTTGAAAAGACTAGAGAGCCCTGAGAACAGCTTAAGCAGATGTTATAAACTTTTCCTTGCGAGTGCAGGGAGGGAAGTTAATTGATGTGTCAGGGCGAGTGTTCAGTTTGCATGCAACCTGGTGGGGGAGTACATTCTGCAGTTTGGCAGTTGTGGACAGCACATTCTGGGAACAAGATTGGCAAAAATTTCTCAAGATTTCAACAGTGTTTTGTTAAGTGTACAGAAAAACAGGAAGTGACAACTACATATTTTATTAACCTTTCATTCGACACTTCTTTTTCTGGCTACTTTTAATCATAAATATGATCATTGGGTGGTGTCACATTCCATGTCTGCTAGTGGGGTATTACCATTAGTTTAACTTGTCCAATTTGAGCCTGGAGAAAATAAATTACATGGTTGAGCAAGCAGGGTTTTATAGTTAGCAATAATGTGAGGATTATTATTGGACCCGCCAGGGTTGATAAATGCGTAGTTAACCAGGGGGACTTTGTGAACCAAGATTCAAACCACCCTTTTTGGGCCTCTCTCTCTCGTTGACGCTCTTCAAGTCGTCATTTTAATTTACTCATAGATTTTTTTACAACTCCAGTATGGTTGGCATAAAAACAACATTCTTCCATCAATGCAAAACAAAGGCCCTCTTCTCTCATGAAGAGAAATTCCAATCCTCGACTGTTCTGTAAAACAACTTCAGAGAGATAGGTTAAAGATTCCTGCAATGCTGTGATGGAGGTTTCTAATATCTTTAAGTTTTGGCCTATTGCTGCTTCTATTTGGGTCATTTGTTTTGTCCCATGGACCAAGGCAGTGGTTCTTGTGCCCACCCCTGCAGCAACATGTATTCCTAATAGGATGGCGAAAGTGAGGGATATATGTTCCCAGTGGAACCAGGTTTTATGCCCCCCTATTTGATCTTCAAATGAACCTGTGTCATGATAGAGCACTCTGAGAAACATTTGCACAACTACACAATTAATCACATCTTTTGACCACTTCATGAAAACATAAACAATGTTTTAAGTATATAGAATTATACTGTTGTAGGGATGGACAAGGCAAGGCACCTAAGATAGTACCAAAGACAGGAAAACAGTCCTATTTGTTTGCAACCATATTCAGAGGGCATTACTTCTGTTGTAATCAATTAAATCCCCGGAATCCCAAGTTTAGGTAGTTTCAGAATTTTGTACCCAACATATAAGGGAAGGGGCTCAGAAGTTCACAGTCTTAAGAAGTTCACAAGAAGCCATTTGTCTTCTTTTTTTTTTTCCTCTGTTCTGGGAAAGTTAACCTTCCAAGGACACCTGGGTGAGGGAGAGCTTTATATTCCCTTTATTTTTCCCCCTGCCAACTGTTACCATGGAGCCCAGTTGGTAACTTCTTTATCTTACAAATGTAGCCATCTATGTGAAGCCTCAGCTCAAGGCCAAGGCCTTGTTCACATATTTTGTGAAAAATTAGTATGGGGGTGTCTAGCTTAGGATTGCAGATTTTTTTAGCCAGTGGCCAAGTAGAATAGGGCAACATGAAAAGTGGAATTTTATCTACTTAGAAATCTTTTATTGGGACTCTTTTGCTGAAATTCCTAAATTCAGCTATGTTGGAGATTTCTGGAGAAGGTCAGTTAAGACTTTTCTGTGGGCCTGGTACAGAGGGGGAAGACGGGGAAGGCATGGCTGTGAGCAGTTCCATGGATCTGAGAATGAGGTAGGAGAAATGTAAAAGAATAATGGAAAAGGGGTTTTGGATTTTTCTAGGAACAAATCTTGAGCAGTACAACAGGTACAGCAGAGGGTAAGATGGGAGTTAGTATCCCAAAAAGAATTTGAGGGACTTTAAATACTTAGTAACATGTTTTCAGTGATGAAAAAGCAACTTTAAAGGCCATTTACATTGCATCTTGGATAAGGGTGTGAGGGCTCTTCTCAGCTGGTTTGGGCTTTGTGTTAGGTAGTAAGAGGACCTGGTGGGACCCAGTGCGGGCAATGACAGGAGAAGAGAGGAGTGAGTTGGTTGAGGTGTACCTCAGTACCTGCTACCTCAAGAAGGGGGCAACGGTCTTAGAACAGGCGGAGGTTTGGGTTTTTGATCTAGTAATTGGAGGGGAGAAATCAGGTTGCATAGGTGAGAGTAAGAGCAGAGAGTCTGGAGCAGAAGGCTGAGGGTGAGGATCTATTGGAGAAGCATAGTTCAGGATGTGAGCAAAGGAGGGAAAAGGCCTCCACATAGGGGAATCTCCTTTTACCCTTTTCAGCACTTGCAGAAGTTAAAAAGGTCACGCAGAATTTGAGGATCCAGAGACCCCTCTGGGGGCCATCAATTTTGGTTATCTAATTGGTAATATGGCCAATGTTGTGTACAGAATTTGATGAGGAGTTTGGGTTCCATCAAGCAGTCCCTGTATGCTCACATCCTCATGACTTACAGAAGAAGCCGGCTTTCCCCCAACACAGCCTTGACTGTTTGTGGCTTTGATAGTCCCCCGGGCAAACATAGTAATCTAGGCTAGCCAACCTGCGCCTGGCTCGCGTGTCCCTACATCCATAATATTTGTTTCCATTATCTATGGTAGAGAAGGGATTTAATGGAATTTTAGTGGGATCCACTTCATCAGGGATATCCCAATGGAAAAGACCTATAGCCAGCTGACAAATGTTTCTGTGGAGAGATGGCGACCATGTCCCTAAGTGGGCTGTATGCGAGATAGACCATACTTCTTGTCCAGTAAGATTTGTGATCAGCCATCGCTGCTGAATGGGCTGATGAGGGTTAGGACTACTGGTGGTCAAGGGGAGAGTCTATTGCCTTATCCACATGGCAAATACACAATTTGAAAGCGTTACCAGTCTTTTACAGTTTCCAGCCAGAGTCTGGACAGGGCACAGGCTTGAGATGAGAGGTATGGATCCAGGAAGTGATTCTGTCTACCTTTACTGCTGTAGGTGTTATAAGTAGCACCTGCTATGGTCCCTTCCAGCAGGGTTCCAGGGATGACACCTGATGTCGTCTAATGTAGACAAAGTCTCTTTCTTGATATTGATGTTGATTCCCCTCGTCACCGGGTTGGTAGGCAGTGTCCATGTGTCTTCACAGGTATCTATGTGGCTCTGGCTGAAAGACAATATCTCTAACTTTTTAAATTAGTGGGAAGTAGAAAGATCCTTCTAGGGTCCATCCAAATCCAAAGGTGAGCCATTCTGAGGCACAGAGAGTCTGCCAGGTCCAGCATTTTACTGAAAAAGAAAGATTCTGATCCCTTAAGGAAACTTTGTTGCAGTGAACAAGGGTCAGAGACAGAGGCATTGAAGTGCTCTGTCCCATAATGAAAGATACACAAACAGTAAAAGCAACAACACATGACACAGACAAGACAAGACAATAAAGACAGGATATGGAAGTCCAACACTGAGACCAGGACTGAGTAGTTGGCAAAACCCGATGGGTTGGCAATACCGAATCTGAAACAAAATATCACTGAGTCATGGAGACTATTGTTCCTCGATTTTCTGAGTCCTCTATGACGTCCCCCAGGGACTTGGCCTGTGGCTCTGTGACATGACTGTCAGCCACCATCGGAGAGAGCTCACGCTCTTCATCGACATCCATTTTGCCAAGCCCTGACCTGAAACCTGAAACCAGAAAGAGGCACCTTACTTACCCCGAGAGGAGTTCATTGGGGTCGCTTGTCCACGGCTGCCTGATCTCGGTGGAACCTCCATATGTAAAGGTCCGGTGACAATCGGGTGAAGAGACCACCAAGAGACTGTCTCATGCAAAGCAAAGGGTTTATTGGGGGTCCAGCATGCTGGGGCTCAGAGCTCACTTGAATAGAGCAGAGAGCCTTGAGAACAGCTTAAGCAGAGCTTATATATTTTCCTAGGAGAGGGCAGGGGGGGAAGTTTATTGATGGGTCCGGGCAAGTGAGCGGTTTGTGTGCAACCGGTTGAGGGAGTACATTCTGCAGTTTGGCAGTTTTGGACAGCACATTCTGGGAATAAGACTATCAAAAAGTTCTCAAGATTTCAGCAGTGTTTTGTTAAGCATACTGAAAAACAGAAAGTGACAAGTACTTATTTTATTAACCTTTCACTGCGAACTATACTTTTCCAGAATTCCTAATGTTTCTATTGTGTTTGTTAAAGTTCATTTTTATTCAAACCTGGTACGTAATTATTTCTTCAGTTTATGGACATCATTAGATATATCCATTCATTCACAAGTTCACAAATTTATAAACATTTGGTTCACTTTCAATCACTTCCTCCTTTGGAAGACATATATTCCTCCATGTTTCTTGACTGGTCTTTTTACTAAACTTCTTTCTAAACATATTATTTTCGATTCCATAATCATTTTTGAAGCAAAACTCACACACTATTCATGATAAATGATAACCCTAACATTACCATTAGATATATAACTGGTTGGAATGAATGTATGTATATCAATATAAGATTTCCTATATATTTTCAGATATCAATACAATCCATTATTTAAATTTGGAACCAGTTATATAATTTATTCACAGTAGGGTCTATTAATGCATCATCTCTATATTCATCAAAACAGGGTAAACCTATTAGTATCCCCAGTACTAATTTATAAGTTTTCAAAATATTGCTCACAGAAATGGTGGAAGAAATACTCATGTCACCTTAGCTACATATACATATTATCACAGTAATATTCTGGACACAAAATGCAAAGGTCACACAGAACATAATTTAAGGTATGTATCGCAATCAAGGGCCCAAAGTCCTTCTGGGCTTCAAATATTACCTAGATTTCTGTTTTCATACTTATATTTCACCTCCATATTCTTATAAATATCGCAGGTTCCCAATATCATTATTCATCCAGCAAAATGATTCATAACCCAAATCGAACATGCTATTAACCCTAACCATTCTGTAAACTGAGATTGTTCACTCAATCTCACTTTACAGAAGAGCAGGGACAAAGTTAGTATTACAATACAGGAAGTTAGGAGATCTTTCACCTGCTGAGTACCTCAAAATCCATGCAGAAATGATCCCTGGAGAAGACGTAGGCAGCTATGAAGGACCTGAAACAGCAAAAGTCATCTTCCTTTGCAAACCACCCGATCAGGATGAAAGGATGTGTCTCAATCAGCCTATCTCTTATTAATGTAGGGATGATGTATAAAACCAGGCATGTGTGGAGAGCTGTTCCCAGGTGCCTATGTTTCTATACCATTCTAACTTGTGAAAGTGTCACAGGAAATAGAGGCTGCCTCCTTTTCCTGAGACACTAGGAAGCAACTGTTACGACAAAGTGGTGGACAAGACAGTGGCCTCATTCATTTTCTGAAGGAAGTGACCTCACCTCACTTCCTCGGTGATGGAAATCTCTGAATTTTGTGATCCAAGAAGCCAGGCACCCAGAGCCAGTCCCAGTCCCAGTCCAAGTGGGCTCACTTGTTTGGATTTACCAAGAGGCTAGATAAATACCAAGAAATTTTTGAAATTCCCATGACCAGATGGTATTGGAGAACATTTGGATGCACTTTTACTGATCATGAGTGTACCAGACAGTGCCTTGATTGACTGGGATTTATGACAATGGTGTAGAACAGAGATGCTATTAAGTTGGACCCTCCTGAGTAGTGAGCCCTGAGCTGTGGTGTGCAGGTGTGTGATGAATCATCTGTGGTTGCGCCATGTGGATTTGACATTGATTTCCAAATGGCTTGTCACTGACATGGTGCAGTGACCAGACACTTATATGTAAAGGTGTCTTGTTAAATTGATAGTTTTCAGGGCAATGTGCAGAATCAGGTTGCTATAGACAAGGGGGCAAGCTATGTGGGAATGAAGCCTGGTTGGTGCATTCTCTTGTAGACCCTGAAAAACCACAAGTGACAAAACTCCCTCCAGCACTGTGTTCCAGTTGAACCCCTTGTATTTCGTGAGGCAAATACCAAACTCCCAGTGCTGCAGCAGGAAACACCACGAAAAGTGGAGGATGAACAAAAGGCTTCACAGTCCACACGGGGAGACACTTAGACCACAGTGGCCACAGTTTACATACAAAGAGAGAATTCAGCACTGCTGCCTCATGTGCATTGGAAAGCAAGAAAGAATGTCCTCCAGGTCACATAGATGCAGACCCAGCTTTGATGATCTCACTACAAAGGAAGCTAAAGCTACTGACAACAACATATATTTCATGTGCCCGTCCTCAGAGGAAGTTTCTCTAGAAGTCTTTAGGCCAGCACACCTCCATATTTGTGGAGTGTTTACCCTGTACCTTACTTTGGGATACTCCTCTACCACCTCCAAGTTTGTGACCTCCTAAATATTTTCCATTCCAGATATGTATTTACAGATTTTCTAACTCTTCTCCTCTAATTGTTTCTTATTTGGGGAGATGGTAACGTCAAGGCATTGTTCTGGATGAAAGTGGGAAGATTTTTGTGTAGCACATATTTGTATACACATTGGATTCATTTTCCAATTTTCCATTCCAAAAACTGAATCCCTGACACTAACACGTACCCTACAAAACTCTGACTACTAATCCTAATATGATGGAGAAAAATGACCCAAACCGAATAGAAAAACAAGCAGTTCTGAAGAGGCATGGTGTATAGTCGGACTTGCCTTTTGCATGATAAAGTGTAGGTGTTATAAACCTAGTCAATTTTTAATTGAAATTGTTCTCCATGTGTTTTTTTCCTTTGATATTTATTGTTTGTTCTTCAAAACATTACATAGTTCTTGACATGTCATATTTCACACTTTGATTCAAGTAGGTTATGAACTTCCATTTTTCCCCGTATACAGATTGCAGCATCCCATCAGTTACACATCCACTGTTTTGCATATTGCTATACTAGTGTCTGTTGTATTCTGCTGCCTTTCCTGTCCTCTACTATCTCCCATCCCCTCCCCTCCAATCCTCTCAATGTACCCCATCTGCTGTAATTCATTTCTTCCCCTTGTTTTCGTCCCCTTTCCGCTCACTTCATCTTGTATTTAATTTTGTATAACCATGAGGATTTCCTTCCATTTCCATGCAATTTTGCTTCTCTCTCCTTTTCCCTCCCACCTCTCACCCCTGTTTAATGTTAATCATCTTCTCATGCTCTTCCTTCCAACTCTGTTCTCAGTTACTCTCCTTATATCAAAGAAAACATTTGGCATTTGTTTTTTAGTGATTGGCTATCTTCACGTAGCATAATACGTTCTAATGCCATCCATTTCTCTGCAAATTGTATGATTTTGTCATTTTTTAATGCAGAGTAATACTCCATTATGTATAAATGCCACATTTTTTTAAACCATTCATCTATTGAAGGACATCTAGGTTGGTTCCACAGTCTTCCTATTGTGAATTGTGCTGCTATGAACATAGATTTATCAGTGTCCCTGTAGCATGCTCTTTTTGGGTCTATAGGGATTAGACCGAGAAGGGGAATTGCTGGGTCAAATGGTGGTTCCATTCCCAGCTTTCCAAGAAATCTCCATACTGCTTTCCAAATTGGCTGCACCAATTTGCAGTCCCACCAGCAATGTACAGGTGTACCCTTTTCCCCACATCCTCGCCAGAACTTGTTGTCGTTTGACTTCATAAAGGCTGCTAAGCTTACTGCAGTGAAATGGTATCTTAGGGTGGGTTTGTTTTGCATTTCTGTGAATGCTCGAGTTGGTGAGAATTTTTTGATGTACTTATTGATTGATTGTATGTCCTCCTCTGAGAAGTGTCTGTTCAGGTCCTTGGCCCATTTGTTGATTGGGTAATTCATTTTCTTATTGTTAATTTTTTTGATTTCTTTGTATAACTCTGGATATTAGGGCTCTATCTGAAGTGTGAGAAGTCAAGATTTGTTCCCAGGGTGTAGGCTCCCTTTTTACCTCTCTTATTGTTTCTTTTTCTGAGAAAAATCTATTTAGTTTGAGTAAGTCCAGTTTGTAGATTCTAGTTATTAACTCTTATGCTATGGGTGTCCTATTGAGGAATTTGGAGCCCAACCCCACAGTATGTAGATCATAGCCAAAGTTTTCTTCCATCAGATGCCGTGTCTCTGATTTGATATCAAGCTCCTTGATCCATTTTGAGTTAACTTTTGTGCATGGAGAGAGAAAGGGATTCAGTTTCATTTGTTACATATGGAATTCCAGTTTTTCCAGCACCATTTTTTAAAGATGCTATCCTTCCTTCATTTCATGCTATTAGCTCCTTTATCAAATATAAGATAGCTGTAATTTTGTGGATTGATTTCTGTGTCCTCTATTATGTACCATTGGTCCACCCACCTGTTTTGGTACCAGTACCATGCTCTTTTTGTTACTATTGCTCTGTAGTATAATTTGAGGACTTGTATCTCTATACCGCCTGATTCACACTTTCTGCTTAGAGTTGTCTTTGATATACTGGGTTTTGTATTTTTCCATATGAATTTCATAATTGTTTTATCTATTTCTACAAGAAATGCCCTTGGGATTTTGATTGGCATTGCATTAAACCTATAGAGAACTTTTGGTAATATCGCCATTTTGATGATGTTAATTCTGCCTATCCATGAACAGGGTATATTTTTCCATCTTGTAAGATCTTCTTCTATTTCTCTCTTTATTGTTCTGTAGTTTTCATTGTGTAAGTCTTTCACATCTTTTGTTACGTTGATTCCCAAGTATTTTATTTTTATTTTGAGGATATTCTGAATGGAGTGGTAGTCCTCATTTCCATTTCAGAGGATTTGTTGCTGATATACAGGAATGCCTTTGATTTATGATTGTTGATTTTATATCATGCCACTTTGCGGAATTCATTTACTAACTCTAATAGTTTCTTTGTAGACCCTTTTGGGTCTGCTTGGTATAGAGTCATGTCATCTGCAAATAGTGATAATTTAAGTTCTTCTTTTCCTAATTTTATGCCTTTAATTTCTTTCATTTGTCTAATTTCTCTGGCCAGTGTTTCGAGAACTATGTTGAACAGAAGTCGTGAGAGAAGGCATCCCTGTCTTGTTCCAGATTTTAGAGGGAATACTTTCAATTTTTTCACAATTCAGAATGATACTAGCCTGAGGCTTAGCATAGATTGCTTTTACAATATTGAGGTATGTTCCTGTTATCCCTAGTTTTTCTAGAGTTTTGAACATAAAGGGATGCTGTACTTTGTTGAATACTTTTTCTGCATCTATTGGGGTGATCATATGGTTCTTATTTTTAAGTCTATTGATGTGGTGAATAACATTTATTGATTTCCGTATATTGAACCAGCCTTGTATCCCAGGGATGAATCCTACTTGATCATGTTGCACAATTCTTTAAATATGTTTTTGTATCTGATTCGCCAGAATTTTATTGAGGATTTTTGCATCTAGGTTCATTAGAGATATTGGTCTGTAGATTTGTTTCTTTGAAGTGTCTTTGTCTGTTTTATGAATCAGGGTGATATTGGCCTCCTAAAATGAATTTGGAAGTTCTCTCTCTTTTTCTATTTCCTGAAATATCTTGAAAAGTACTGGTATTAGTTCCTCTTTAAAGGTTTTGAAAAACTCTGCTGTATACCCATTCGGTCCTGTTCTTTTCTTAGTTGGTAGTCATTGGATGGTTTCTTTTATTTCCTCAATTAATATTTGTCTGCTTAGGTTGTCTATATCCTCCTGACTCAATCTGGGCAGATCATATGACTTAAGAAATTTATCAATGCCTTCACTATCTTCTAATTTATTGGTGTATAAGAATTCAAAATAATTTCTGATTATCTTCTGTATTTCAGAAGTGTCTGTTGTGATATTGCCATTTTCATCCAGTATGATAGTAATTTGAGTTCTCTCTCTTCTTCTCTTTGTTAACATGGCTAAGAGTCTGTCAATTTTATTTATTTTTCAACTTTTAGTATTGTCAAATTTTTCAATTGATTCTTTTGTTTTGATTTTATTAATTTCAGCTCTGATTTTAATTATTTCTTGCCTTCTACTTCTTTTGCTGTTGTTTTGCTCTTTTTTTTCTAGGATTTTGAAATGAACTATGAGATCATTTATTTGTTGTTTTTTTTTCTTTTTTTAAGGAAAGAACTCCAAGCAATGAATTTTCCTCTTTGAACTGCTTTCAATGTGTCCCATAGATTCTGATATGTTCCGTCTGTCTTTTTCATTTATCTCTAAGAATTTTGTATTTTCCTCCTTGATGTCTTCTATAACCCATTGATCATTCAGTACGTATTGTTCATTCTCCAAGTGATGCATGAAGTTTCCTTCCTTCTTTTACTGTTGATTTTTCAGTTTCATTCCATTATGATCAGATAAGATGCCTGGTATTATCTATACTCCTTTATATTGTCTAAGAGTTGCCATGTGACATAATATATGATCTATTTTTGAGAGGTATCCATGTGCTGCTGAGAAAAAAGTGTAACTGCTTGATGTTGGGTGGTATATTCTATATATGTCTATTAAGTCTATGTTATTAATTGTGTTATTCAGTTCAATAGTTTCCTTATTCAACTTTTGTTTGGAAGATCTGTCCAGTAGTGAGAGAGGTGTGTTGAAGTCTCCCATGATTATTGTATTGTGGTCTATCAGACTCTTGAACTTGAGAAGAGTTTTTTTGATGAACATAGCTGAACCATTGTTTGGGGCATATATATTTATGATTGTTATGTCTTGTTGGTGTATGGTTCCCTTGAGCAGTATGTAGTGTCCCTCTTTATCTCTTTTGCTTAACTTTGGCTTGACATCTATTTTATTTGATCTGAGTATGGACACTCCTGCTTGTTTCCGAAGTCCATATGAGTGATATGATTTCTCCCAACCTTTCAACTTCAGTCTATGTTTCTCTTTTCCTATCAAATGCGTCTCCTGCAGGCAGAAAATTGTTGGGTCTTCTTTCGTGATCCATTCTACTAGCCTGTGTCTCTTAATTGGTGAGTTTAAGCCATTAACATTTAGGGTTACTATTGAGATATGGGTTGTTATTCCAGCCATATTTGTTTATTTATGTTACTAACCATGTTTTTTTTTTCCTCTTTGATTATTTTCCCCCCTTTACTGTACTACCTCCCACTGTTGGTTTTCATTGTTATTTTCCATTTCGTCTTCCTATAATGTTTTGCCAAGGATCTTTTGAAGAAAGGGTTTTCTAGCTGCAAATTCTTTTAACTTTTGTTTATCATGGAAGGTTTTAATTTTATCTTCCATCCTGAAGCTTAAATTCGCTGGATACACAATTCTTGGTTGGAACCCAATTTCTTTCAGTGTTTGAAAAATGTTATTCCAGGATCTTCTAGCTTTCAGAGTCTGTGTTGAAAGATCAGCTGTTATCCTGATTGGTTTACCCCTAAATGTAATCTGCTTCCTTTCTCTTGTAGCTTTTAAAATTCTCTCTTTATTCTGTATGTTTGGCATCTTCATTATAATATGTCTAGGTCTTTATCTCTTATGATTTTGCACATTCGGCATCCTGTAGGCTTCTATGATTTGGGATTCTGTCTCATTCTTCATGTCTGGGAAGGTTTCTCATATTATTTCATTGAATAGATTGTTCATTCCTTTGTTTTGCACCTGTATACCTTCCTGTATCCCAATTACTCTTAAGTTTGGTCTCTTCATGTTATCCCATATTTCTTGGATTTTCTGCTCATGGTTTCTTAACAGTCTTGCTGAGCTGTCTATGTTCTTTTCAAGTTGAAATACTTTGTCTTCATTGTCTGATGTTCTACCTTCTACGTGATCTACTCTGCTGGTAGTATTCTCAATTGAGTTTTTAAGTTGGTTTATTGCTTCCTGCATTTCTATGATTTCTGTTTGTGTTTTTTTATAACCTCTATCTCCCTGTATAGTTGATCTTTTGCTTCTTGGATTTGTTTATGTAATTTATTGTTGAAGTGATCTTTCATTGTCTGATTTTGCTGTCTAATGTCTCCCTGTTGACTCAGATCATCGGAAGCAAGTATATCCTAAATTCTTTATCTGACATTCCATCTGCTGCAGATATTACCTCTTCTAATGTTGAGTTGACCTGCATTGCTTGTGGTCCTTTCTTTCCTTGTCTTTTCCTACTGTTCGCGTGTTTTTCTGTTTGGTGGAACTTTTGTGTTATTGAATTTTACCCCTAAATGTTTATATTGCTATTGTATTCATGAAAAGTCTCCCTCACAGGTGTGGGTGGTGGCTCTGCCCCTCCTCCAATTGGGGCAATGTGCCTACCACACCAGCAGCCCTCTGGACCTGTTCTGCCGGTCGGTAGCCTGTCCGCCTACCTTGCAGGAGCGGGCAGTTGCTCTACCCCTCTTCGGGCGCTTCTCCTGTTCAGCCAGTGGGTCACAGGTCCACCTACCTTGCAGGCGCAGGTGTCGGCTCTGCACCTACGCGTGCCGCTGGGCCTCTTCTGTCTGTGGATTGCAGGGCTGTCTACATTGCAGGCGCGAGTGGCAGCTCTGCCCCTCCCTAAACCGGGGCGATATATCTACCAGGCTGGTAGGTTGCTGGGTCTGTTCTGCCAGAGGGTGAGAGGTCCACCTGCTTTCCAGGCACAGGCAGTGGCTCGGCCCCTCCCCAAACCTGGTTATGTGTCTAGCACCGTGGCGGGGCCTAGCGCCTGGTCTGTCGGTGTTCGCAGGTCTGCCTACTTCGCAGGCGCGGGGGCCGGCTCTGCCCCTCTGAAGGCAGCTGGGCCTCTTCTTCCGGTGGGTCACAGGTTCACCTATCTAGAAGTTGCAAGGGGTGTCTCTGCCCCTCCGCGGGTTGCTGGGCCTGTTCTCCCTGTGGGTCACATGTCCGCGTTCCTTGCAGGCGCGCAGCGGCTCTGCCCAACCCCCAACCAGGGCGATGTGTTTTGTACGATTGCGGGCCGCTAGGCCTGTTCTACCGGTGGCTCGCAGGTCCGCCTATCTTACAGGCGCGGTTGGCGGCTCTGCCCCTCCCTTCTCCATGTGTTTTTAAAGTTAACAAATATGAGAATTCCTGTCTCCATTTCTCTGTACCCTATTCAGCACATGTATTTTTATATGCACATATAGAATTCCACCTGGTATCACACGTAGATACTTGTGAGGTTGCTGACTTGGCAAATACAAATTGTGAGAAGAGATCACTCCTCCTAAATGCTGTTGGAACTTACAAAACAAACTATGGGTGAGCTTCCTAGTTGAACAACATTATACTTAAATTGATGTTCAGAAAAGTGAAGATTTTTGGATTTGTGGATGATATATATTTCATGATGTATTTCGATTGGCATTTATATTGCTACATTTTAATGTATATGTGTGTGTGTGTGTGTGTGTGCATATATATATGTATAAACTCTCCAGATTTTTCAAAATATGAAATGTATGTGTCTTATTATATACTCCCTAAATTCATTGATGTTAATGAATGTGGATTTTTATTAAACTTTTCATAAGAATATTCTCTGGAATATTAATCCACCTGAAATATATATTTGTTTCCTAGTACTGAAAGCTAACTTCAGTGAATGGTGCATACAAATCCTAATATTGCTACAGTAAATGACTCAGTTTAACATCAATGCAAGTAGATTCCTATGGGACATGATATGTACTTTGACGTTCATTTTTATTCAAAACTGGTACATTAATATTTCTTCAGTTTTTGCACATAATAGAATACATTTTTCATTCACAAATTCACAAATTCATAGGATTTTTTTTCACTTTCAATTACTTCCTGCTTCAGAACATATGTATTCCCCCAGGTTTCGTGACTGTTGTTTTAATGAGACTTCTTTCCAAGCACATTATTTTTGATTTCCATAATCATTTTAGAAGCAAAACTCACAGACACTTCATGATAAACCATAACACTAATATTACCATTAGATGTATAACTGGTACGAATGATTGTATGAATATCAATATAAGTTTTCCAGTATATATCCAGATATCAATTCAATCCATTATTTAAATTTGGAACCAGTTATATTATTTATTCACAGTATGTCTATTCATGCAATATCTCTATATTCGTATAACACAGCCTATACCTATTTGTACCCACAATACTAAATTATATGTCTTCAAAATATTGCTCCCAGAAATGGTGGAAGAAATACTCATGTCATCCGATCTATATATACATTAATCACAGTAATATTGTGGAAACAAAAAGCAAGGTCACACTTATGATTGTACCAAATCCTAAGTGGAAAGTGAGCATGGATTAAAAAAAAAAATCCATATCCAGGTTGCCTAATGCTCTCAAAGTGAATCCTATTGGTGACTACATATTTGTTTCTTCCTGAAATTACATATTCAACTTCAACCCTGTTGAAAATTTCTAATCCTATCACTCACTTTATACTTGTCCTGATTTCCTAATGTCTCTATTGATATCTGATTTCCTGTATTTTTTCCCCAGTTTATCACTGTGACTGACTCTTCACATGTGCTGACATTTACTTTCAGTCTCTACCCAAAACCCTATTGCTAAAGATCTTTTGGTCCAATTTCTATACACACTCTTCATTCTAAACCTACCGAATATCTTCCTAATCCACCAACTATCCCTTTTGGACCAGATGTTCTCTTCGACATTCAATCATCCAAAAGACAAGATCCTATGCCACTGTATATCAATTTATCTGAGACACCTGTGCAGAACATAATTGAAAGCTAAGAATTTCAATCATGGGGTCAATTCCCTTCTGTCCTTCAAAAATTACCTAGATTTCTTTTTTCATACTTATATTTCACCTATATATTCTTGAAAATATCGCAAATTCCCAATACCATTATTCATCCCAGAGAATGATTCCTAACCAAAATGGAACCTGTTATTAACCTTAACCATACAATGTTCCCTCAATCTAACTTTACAGAAGAGGAGGGACAGAATTGGTCTTCCAATACAGGAATGTAGGGGATCTTCCACCTCTGAGAACCTCAAAGTTCCATGCAGAAATGATCCCTGGAGAAGATTTAGGCAGCTATGAAGGACCTGAGAGAGCAAAAGTCATCTTCCATGGCAAACAACCCGGTCAGGATGAAGGGATGTGTCAGAATCAGCCTCACTCTTCTTAATGTAGAGAAGATGGACCAAACCAGGCCAGTGTGGACAGCTGTTCCCGGCTGCCTATGGTTGATATACAATTCTCAGTTGTGAAAGTATCACAGGAAATCTGGGCAGCCTCCATCTCATGGGAACCTTGGAAGCAAATTTTAGGACAAAGTGGTTTCCAAAGCAGTGACCTCATTCAGTTCACAAAGGAGGTGACCTTCCTCATTTCCTTGGTGATAGAACTCTCTGAACTTGGGATCCAGGAAGCCAGGCAACCAGAGGCAGTCCCAGTACCATTCCCAGTGGGCTCACTTATTTGGATTTACAAAGAACAGAGTCAGTCTTTCTTGGTACCTACTGATGTGAGAATGGCCAAATTTCAGGAGAGCTCAGAAGAGGGGCCTTTCCTGAGAAAGCAGGTAGTTGCTCACAGCTGGCTCCTGACCACTTCGCAGATTTGGCCAAGGAGACCAGATCTGAGACAGGACAGGACATTTCTGGGAACATAATAAGGCCCACAAGTCAGAGGACACTCCGGATTGTCACAGACCTCTTTGGGGGAAGGAGGTGCCTTTGTGGGTGTGAGTGTGAGTTTGTGGTTTTGTCTCATGTTCTAAGAATAGGTAAAAAAGGTGGTTTGTTTGGTTTGGAGTGGACTGTTCCTAGTAAGTCGTTTCACAAAGTGAGTGTTTCTATGTCTGTGTATCCCACTGTGTCCGTGGTTGTCGACATTTGAAAAGAGAATTCATCAATGGATGTGTCCTGTTTAGTAGAATCCTTCCCAGCATTCATCCTGCCCAATTGATGAATGGACTGTGGCTTCCCTTATGGATGGAAAACACCTACTAATTTCCTAAGTTCCTGTTTTCTTCCTAAATCTGGCCCTCTCCAGAATAGGCTCATGGTTTTGTGTCCAAGATATGTACCACCTCCAAGCTCTGTGACAAGGCCATGTAGTGGATAGCTAAAGGGAATGGCTAGCATCTCAAAAAACTCAGATATCTGTGTTACCAGGAAAGCCTCAGTGGAGAAACTCTGCTTTGGGCCTTTTGCTAACCAATTCTTCTCTTCCCCTGAATGTGAGGAAGGTCTTGGCCTCAGGACACAGTTTGTGAAGCCTGAAGAAAACAGTTTTAAAATGGAATTAAATGGGCATCACCTGTGGCTCTTTGTTAATTGCTTTGGAAATGGATGTGTCTGAATCAGTCTCTTGGCCCTGTGTTAGGCTGTGGCTTAGGTTCTCAGCACCTGATGGATCTAAAGAATGATCCCATGTATGCATCCAAAACCAAAATGGGAAAAAGATCAGTCATTGTTGATGAAGTCTCTCGCCTTCCTCTGTTAGGTTCCTTACCACCATCAAGTGAGAATAGGGATCCTTTGAATCAAATGAGTTCTTCAAAGCCCTGCAAAGGCAATTGCATACATGCTTGTGTTTTCTCATGACTCCACATCACATAAAAAATCTATACCGACAGTCAGTAGGCCTCAAATTGGAGAAGCAGAGCAGTATTACTGGAAGGCATATTTGATCCCTCCTGGTTCACAGGAAGGGTGTACAATCCACCCTGACTTTAGGAAAATGATGGGCAAGCGAGCTTATTTGGACACTGTGTTGGGCTGCGCCCCTCATGGAAACATCCAGCCAGAGATTATGAGGAGTGTCTATATGGAAGAAGATGAGGGCCATGTGGGAGTGTTTTGGTTTTAACTGTGGTTACTTGTGTGGCAGTTGGAAGCGATGACTGGGTCCACCTGGGCTTGAACTCTGGTGTGATACCCCATAGAGACTGAGTCCTGGAACTGACCTCAGAGAAGTATTGCCATGAATTGTGTTGGGATATTAGGAGGCCACACATGGGAGTTGCCATTGGAAACAGAGATCTATTCCCAGGGTGGCTTTCCACAGAGCACTGGGAATCTCAGCCAGGGTATCACATAATTTTATTCTGAAACACTTGGCAGCCATAGTTGAGAGTCAAAACACAAATGCACTTAACATTGTAGACTTCAATGGGCCTGGCTTCATATGGCATTTTGGCCACTTTTTTAGAAGCCTTAGCAGTTAGAGTTCTCCAGAGCTTTCATTGAAATGAGCTTCTTCACCATTTAATGATTACTGAATTAAATGAAACACTCAGTGACTCCAACTTCAACCTTGAAAGATGGGCTCGATAAATACCATTAAATTTTTGAAATTCCCATATCTAGGAGGCAGTGGAGAACCATTGGATATCCTGTTGGTGATCATGAGTGTACCAGACAGTGCCTTGATTGGCTGGGTTTCACGAAAATGGTGTAGAACAGAGATGCCAGTAAGTTGGAGCCTGCTGAATAGTGGACCTAGAGCAAAGGTGGGCATGTGTGAGATAAAACATCTGTGGTGCTTCTATCTGGATTTGCCAATGGCTTCCAAATGCCTTGTGACTGACATGGTGTATCCAGCAGACCATTATATGTAAATGATTCTTGTTATATGGATAAGTTTCAGGGCAATGTTCAGAATCAGGTTGCTATGGTCAAGGTGGCAAGCTATGTTGGAAAGAAGCCTGGTTTGTGCATTCTCCTGCAGACCCTGTTCCACCACACGTGACAGAACTCCCTCCAGCACTGTGTCCCAGTTAAATTCCTTGTATTTCGTGAAGCAAATACTGAACTCCCAGTGCAGCAGCAAAAAACATCACAAAAATTGGAGGATGATCAAATGGCTTCAGAGTCCACATGAGGAGACACTGAGCCCCAAGTGGCCACAGTTGACCCAGAAAGAGAGAATTCATCAATGCTGCCTCATTTTCATTGGTAAATAAGAAAGCATCTACTCCAGGTCACATAGATGCAGAGCCAGCTTTTATGGTCTCACTACAAACGAAGCTAAAGCTCCTGACAACAACATATATTTCAAGAGCCCAACATATGAGGCAGTTTTTCCAGAAGTCATTAGGATAGCAGAGCTCCATGTTTGTGGAGTGTTTACATTGTCCCTTACTTTTGGTAACTCCCCTTCTACCTGCAAGGTTGTGAACTCCTGAGCATATTCAATTCCAGATATGTACTCACAGATTTTCTTACTCATCTTCTCTACATGTGTTACTTGGGACGAAGTTAAGGTCAAGGCATTGTTCTGGATGAGAGTCGGAAGATTTTTGTGTAGCACATATTTGCATACACATTGGATTCATTTTCCAATTTTCCTTTCGAAATACTGAATCCCTGACACTAACCCATACCCTACAAGACTCTGACAACTAATCCTAACTTGATGGAGAAAAGTAACCCAAACAGAATAGAAATACAAACACATCAGAGGAGCCATGGTGTACCGTTGGAATTGCCTTTTCCATTAAATAGGGTAGGAGTTATAAATCTAGTCAATTTTTTTGTTGAAAGAGTTGTCCATGTATTTTTAAACTTATCAAATATGTGAATTCCTGTCTCCCCCATTTCTCTGTATCCTATTCAGCACATATATTTTTATATGCACATATAGAATTGTACCTTGTATCACACATATATTCTTCTGAGGTGGCTGACTTGGCAGATACAAATTGTGAGAAAAGTTCAGTCCTCCTAAACGCTGTTGGAACTGAAAATTCAACCTATGGGTGAGCTTTCTAGTTGAACAACATTATACATAAATCCATGTTCAGTAAAATGAATATTTTTGAATACGTGGATGATATATATTTCATAATGAATTTCGATTGGCATATATATTGCTAGTTTTTAATGTCTGTGTGTGTTTGTGTGTGTGTGTGTGTGTAGATATAGATATAGATATAGATATACACTGTCAAGATTTTTCAAAATATGAAATATATGTATATTTTGGCCACTCTTTGGGAAGCCTTACCTGTGAGAGTTCTCTAGAGCTTTCATTGAAATGAGGTTCCTCAACATTTAATGGTTCCTGAATGAATTGAAACCCACAGTGCCTCCAACTTCATCCTTGAAAAATTGCTCCATAAATACCTTGAAATTCCCCTGACCAGGTGGCACTGGAGAACCTTTGGATGTATTGTTGCTGATCATGAGTGTACCAGACAGTGCCTTGACTGACTGGGTTTCACGAAAATTGTGTAGAAGAGAGATGTAAGTAAGTTGGAGAGTGCTGAGAAGTGGGCCCAGAGCTGTGGTGTGCAGGTGTATAATAAAATATCTGTGGTGGGGCCATGTGAGTCTGCCATTAACTTCTAAATGGCTTGTGGCTTACATGGTGCAGCTAGCAGACCCTTATATGTAAAGGCATCTTGTTTTAAGGAAAGGTTTCAGGACAATGTTCAGAATCAGTTTGCTATGGACAATGTTGCAAGTTATGTGCGATAGAAGCCTGGTTGGTGAATTCTCCTGTAGACCCTGACCCTCCACACGTGACAGAACTCGCTCCAGCACTCTGTCCCAGTTGAACTCCTTGTATTTCATGAAGGAAATACCAAAAGCCCAGTGCAGCAGCAAGAAACACCACGAAAATTGTAGGATGACCAATTGGCTTCACAGTCAAGACGGGGAGACACTTAGCCCTCCGTGGCCACAGTTTACCTTCAAAGGTAGGATTGAGCACTGCTGCCTCATGTTCTTTGGAAAATAAGAAACCATGTCCTCCAGGTCAGATAAATGAAGACCCATCTTTGATAGTATCACTACAAAGGAAGCTAAAGCTCCTGAAAAAAAATATATTTCAAGTGCCCAACCTCAGAGGCAGTTTCTCAAGAAGTCTTTAGGCCAGCAGAGTTCCATGATTGTGGACTGTTTATCCTGTCCCTTAATTTTGAAAACTCCTCTAAAATGTCCAAGCTTGTGAACTCCTGAGCATTTTCCATTCCAGATATGTATTCACAGATTTTCTAACTCTTGTCCTCTAATTGTGTCTTACTTGGGGTGAAGGTAATGTCAAGGCATTGCTCTGAATGAGAGTGGAAAGATTTTTTGTAGTGCATATTTGCGTAAACAATGGATTCATTTTCCTTTATTTTCATTTGAATTACTGAATCCATGACACTAAAGCATACCCTACTAGACTCTGACTACTAATGGTAATATGATGGAGAAAAATAACCCAAACAGAATAGAAATACAAGCAATTCAGAGGAGGCATAGTGTATAGTTGGACTTGCCTTTTGCATGATAAAGGGTAGTTGTTAAAAATCTGGTTAATTTTTAATTGAAATAGTTCTCCATGTGTTTTGAAAGGTATCAGATATGTGAATTCCTGTCTCCCTTTCTCTGTTGCCTATTCAGCACATGTATTTTTATATGCACAAATAGAATCCTACCTGGTACCACACGTACATTATTGTGAGGTGGCTGACTAGGCAGATACAAATTTTGAGAAGAGATCACTCCTCCTAAACGCTGTAGGAACTGAAAATTCAACATTTGCGTGAGCTTCCTAGTTGAACAACATTACACATAAATCCATGTTCAGTAAAATAAAGATTTTTGGATCTGTGTATGATATGTATTTCATGATGAATTTTGATTGGCATATATATTGCTACTTTTTAATATCTCTGTATGTGTTTTGTGAAAAATCTACACTCTATAGATTATTCAAAATATGAAATATATGTGTCTTATTATACACTCCTTAATTTCATTCATGTTCATGTATGAGACCAAGGCTCATGCAACAGCAAAAGACATTTATTGAGGATCCAATCCAGCATACTGGTGCTCTGTGCTCACTCAAGAAGGGAGAGCAGCTCAGATCCCCGAGCAGGGGATGAGCAGTGCTTAAGTACACGATTTGGGGAGTGTGAGACTTTACATATATCACAGTCTCCTTTAGCAAATCATCATACACTGTGGGAAAATGAAACAACAAATCCTAAACATGATTAGTTCATTCATTGGCTTGAACACGTCAGGCGGGAGTGATAGGTCAATTCTAAAGCGGGGTACACATTGAAATTGATTGATTTAGGCCCTGCGATGCATATGTGGTAGGCCACACAGGGTCCTAGGTTATTAAACAACCAGGCGGTCAGGGGGAATATTTACTGGGCAGTCCAGAAATTGTCCTACAATTTACAGGAATTTCAGGTTTTGCGTGTAGCATGGAAACTTAAAAATACCTGGTCCTTTACATTTTAAACCAGGCCTTGAAGATTAGAAACTTTACAACACCCGGTCTTTTACACTTTAACTTTAACACTTTAATTTCAATTTCTTTTACCCTTACAGATCACTCCTGGTTCAGAAGAAGGGTGTCCAAGCCACCCTGACTTTAGGCAAATGAGGGGCAAGGGAGCTTATTTTGGACACTGTCTTGGGCTGTGCCCCTCATGGAAACCTCCAGCCATATGTTATGATGAGTGTCTTTATGGAAGAAGATGAGGGCCATGTAGGAGTGTTTTGGTTTTAATTGTGGTCATTTGTGTGGCGGTTGGAAGAGATGACTTGGTCCACCAGGGCTTGAACTCTGCTCTGATACTCCTTAGAGCCTGAGTTCTGGAACTCACCTGAGAGAAGTATTGCCATGAATTGTGTTAGGATTATAGGAGGCCACACATGAGATTAGCCCTTGGAAACTGAGATCTAGGCCCAGGGTGGCTTTCCACTGAGCACTGGGAATCTCAGCCAGGATAACACATGATTTTTTTACTGAAAGACTTGGAAGTCATAGTTGACACTCAAAACACACATGTACCTCACATTGTAGACCTCAATGAGCCTGGCTTCATGTGACCTTCTGGCCACTCTTTGGGAAGCCTTGTCTGTGAGAGTTCTCCAGAGCTTTCATTGAAATGAGCTTACTCACCATTTAATGGTTCCTGAATGAATTGAAACCCACAGTGCCTCCAACATCATCCTTGAAAAATGGCTACATAAATACCATGAAATTTTTAATATTCCCATGACCAGGTGGCACTGGAGAAACTTTGGATGTCCTGTTGCTGATTATGAGTGTACCAGACAGTTCCTTGATTGACTGGTTGTCATGAAAATGGTATAGAACCGAGATGTCATAAGTTGGAGCCTGCTGAGTATTGGGGCTAGAGCAGTGGACTATATGGTTGTGAATAAATATCTGTTGTGGGACCACGTGGATCGGCCATTGGCTTCCAAAATACTTGTGACTGACATGGTGCAGGCAGCAGACCCTTATATGTAAAGGCATCTTGTTATATTGAGATGATTCAGGGCAATGTTCAGAATTCGGTTGCTATAGTCAAGGGGGAAAGCTATCTGAGATAGATCCATGTTTCGAAAATTCTCCTGAAGACCCTGACCAATCACACGTGACAGAGCTCCCTCCAGAATTGTGTGCCAGTTGAACTCCTTGTATTTCATTAAGCCAATTCCAAACTCCCAGTGCAGCAGTAAGAAACACCACGAAAATGGAGGATGACCAAACGGCTTCACAGACCACACGGGGAGAAACTTAACTCCCAGTGGCCACAGTTTACCAAGAAAAAGAGAATTCAGAACTGCTGTCTCATGTTCATTAGAAAATAAGGAACCATTTCCTCCAGGTCACATAGATGCAGACCCACATTTGATGGTGTCACAACAAAGGAAGCTAAATCTCCTGACAACTTCATATATTTCATGTGCCCAACCTGAGAGGCATTTTCTCAAAGAGTCTTTAGGCCAGAAGAGCTCCAAGTTTGTGGAGTGTTTAACCTCTCCCTTACTTTTGGAAACTGCTCTACCACCTCCAATGTTGTGAACTCCTGAACATTTTCAGTTCCACATATGTAATCACAGGTTTTCGAACTCCTCTCCACTAATTGTGTCTTCCTTGGAGCGAAGTAAATGTCAAGGAATTGTTCTGGATGAGAGTGGCAAGATTTTTGTGTAGCACATATTTGCATACACATTAGATTTATTTTTCTATTTTCATTTGAAATAATGATCCCTGACACTAACACATACCCTAATAGACTCTGACTACTAATGCTAATATGATGGATAAAAAGAAACGTAACAGAATAGAAATACAGGCCTTTCATAGGAGGCATGGTATATACTTGGATTTGCCTTCGGCTTTATCAAGGGTATGTATTATAAATCTTGTCAAATTTTAATTGTAATATTTCTCCATGAGTTTTACATGTATATATATATATATATATATATATATATATATATATATATATATATATATATATATATTTATATATATACACTCTCTAGATTTTTCAAAATATGAAAAAAATGTGTCTTATTAAACACTCTCTAAATTCATTCATATTCATGTATGTGGATATATAATCAACTTTTCACAAGATTATTCTCAGAAACATTCAACCACCTGAAATACATATTTGTTTCCTCGTCCTGAGAACTAACTTCAGTGAATGGTGCTTACAAATCCTAATATTTCTACAGTAACTGACACAGTTTATCATCAAAGCAAGTAGATTCCAATGGACATGATGTGTATATTGATGTTCATTTTAATTCAACACTGGCACATTACAATTTCTTCTGTTTATGCACATCATAGGATATATATTTCCTCCACAGGTTAGCAAATATATAGGCATTTGTTTCACTTTCAATCACTTCCTGCTTCAGAACACATGCATTCCTCCGTGTTTCTTGACTGGTCTTTTCATGAGACTTCTTTCCAAACACATTATTTTCGATTTCCTTTATCAGTTTTGAAGCAAAACTGATAAAACCCCCAATACTAATTTATACATTTTTAAAATATTGCTCCCAGAAATGGTGGAAGAAATACTCATGTCACCTGATCTACATATGCATGTTATCACAGTAATATTCTGGACACAAAATGCAAAAGTCACTCGTATGATTGTACCAAAGCCTAAAGGGAAACTCAACATGGATTACTAAAAACATCCATGACCAGGTTGATAATGCTCTCAAATGTCAATCCTATTGGTGACTACATATTTGTTTCTTCATAAGATTATATATTCAACCTCAAAACTGTTGAAAATGTTTAATTTTTTTCACTCACTTGATACTCTTTGACTGATTTCCTAATGTCTCTATTGATATCTACTTTCCTAGATATTTTCTCCAGTTCAACATTGTGACTGACCCTTCGCATGTGCTGACATTGACATTCACTCTCTAACCGAAACCCTATTGCTTATGAACTTTGGTCCAAATCCTATACTCACTCTTCTTCCGAAACATACTGACTATCTTCCTGATCCTATCAACTATCCCTTTTTGAGTGGATGTTCTCTACTACATTCAATCATCCAAGGTACAAGGTCCTATGCCATTGTATATCGATTTTTCTGAAACATGTATGCAGAACGTAATTCAAAGCTACGTATCGCAATCAGTTGCCCAATGCACTTCTGAGCTTCAAATCTTACCTAGATTTCTGTTTTCATACTTATATTTCATCTCTATATTCCTATAAATATTGCAGGTTCCCAAGACCATTATTCATCCCGCAGAATGATTCCTAACCCAAATCGAACCTGTAATTAACCCTAACCATACACTGTTGCCTCAATCTAAAATTACAAAAGAGCAGGGACAGAGTTCATCTTACAATACAGTAATGTAGGGTATCTTCCAACTGCTGAGAACCTCAAAGTTCGATGCAGAAATAATCCCTGGAGAAGATGTAGGCAGCTATGAAGGATCTGAGAGAGCAAAAGCCATCTTCCATGGCAAACAACCTGAACAGGATGAAGGGATTTGTATGTATCAGCCTTTCTCTTCTTAATGTAGAGAAGATGGACCTAACCAGGCCTGCGTGGAGAGCTGTTCCCAGGTGCCTATTTTGATATACCATTTTAACTAGTCAAATTGTCACACAAAGTAGGAGCAGCCTCCATCTAAAGGGACCCTTGGAAGAAACTGTTAGGACAAAGTTGTTGCCAAGAGAGGGACCTCATTCAGTTCCTGAAGGAAGTGACCTAGCTAACTTCCTTGGTGATGGAACTCTCTGAAATTGTGATGCAAGAAGCCAGGCACCGAGAGCCAGTCCCAGTCAAAGTCCCAGTGGGCTCACTTGTTTGGATTTACCAAGTACAAGTAAGACTTTCTTGGTACCTACTGATGTGAGGATGGCCAAATGCCAGTTGAGCTCTGAAGAGGGGCCTTTTCTGAGATAGCAGGTAGTGGCTAACTGCAGGCTCCTCAAAGCATCACAGAGTTGGCCAAGGAGACATGATCTGAAAGTGGAAAGGCCATTTCGAGAGGAACATAGTATAGCCCACCAGTCAGAGGACACTCTGGATAGTCACACACCCACTTTTGGGAAGGAGGTGCCTTTATGTGTGTGGGTGTGAGTTTATGGTTTTGTCTCATGTTCTGAGAATAGGTAGAAAAGGTGGTTGGTTTGGTTTGGAGTCGACTGTTTCTAGTTACTCTTTTGACAAGGCAAGTGTTTCTATGTCTGTGTATCCACTGTGTCCGTGGTTTTAGACATTAGAAAAGAGAATGCATCAATGGAGGTGTCCTGTCTAGTAGAAAGCTTCCCAGCATTCATCGTTCACAATTGATAAATGGACTGTGGTTTGCCTTATGGATAGGAAACAACTACTAACTTCCTAAGTTCCTGTTTTCTTCCTGAATTCTGGCCACTCTCCAGAATAAGCTCATGATTTATTGTCCAAGATATGTACCACCTCCAAGCTCTGTGACATGTCCATGTTCTTGATAGCTGAAGGGAATGGGAACATCTCTGAAAACTCAGATATTAGTGTGAGCAGTAGAGTCTCAGTGGAGAAACCCTGCTTTGGTCCATTTGCTTACCTATGGTTCTGTTGCCTTGAATGTCAGGAAGGTCTTTGCCTCAGGCCACCCCTTTTAGAAGCCTGAAGAAACAGTTTTCAAATTTAAATGAATGGGTATCACGTGTGGCTCTTTGCTTAATTGCTTTGGAAAGGGATGTGTCTTAATCAGACACTAGGCCCTGATTGAGGGGGTGGCTAAGATTCTCAGCTCCTGATAAATCTAAAGAAGATCCCATGTGTGCATCCAAAACCAAAATGGCAAAATGATCAGTCATTGTGGATGAACTCTCTTGTCTTCCTGTGTTAGGTCCTGAACTCCATCAAGTGAGAATAGGATTCCTTTGGGTCAAATGAGTTCCTCAAAGTCCTGCAGAAGTGCTTGGGTTCTCTCATGATGCCAAATCACAGAAGCAATCTATACCTGACATTCAGTAGGCCTCAAATTGGAGAAGCAGTGCAGTATTAAGAGCAGGCCTATATTATCACTCCTTGTTCACAGGATGGGTTTCCAGGCCACCCTAAATTTAGACAAATGAGGGGCAAGGGTGCATATTTTGGACACTGTCTTGGGCTGCGCCCCTCATGGAAACCTCCAGCCAGAGTTTATGATGAGTGTCTATATGGATGAAGATGAGGGCCATGTGGAAATGTTTTGGTTTTAATTGTGGTCATTTGTGTGGCGGTTGGAAGAGATGACTGGGTCTACATGGGCTTGAACTCTGGTGTGATTTCCCTTAGAGACTGAGTTTGGGAACTGACAAAAGAGAAGTATTGCCATGAATTGTGTTGGGATTGTAGGAGGCCACACATGAGAGTTGCCCTTGAAACCTGAGATCTAGGCCCAGGATGGCTTTCCACAGAGAACTGAAAATCTCAGCAAAGATATCACATGATTTTATTCTGAAAAAGTTGGCAGCCATAGTTAGAGTCAAAAGACACATGGACCTCACTTTGCAGACCTCAATGGGCCTGGCTTCATGTGACCTTTTGGCCACTGTTTGGGAAGCCTTGCCTATGAGAGTTCCTCAGAGCTTTCATTGAAATTAGCTTCCTCCCCATGTAATGGTTCCTAGATGAATGGAAACCCCAAAGTGCCTCCAACTTCATTCTTGAAAAATGCATAGATAAACACCATGAAATTTTTGAAATTCCCAATGACCAGGTGGCACTGGAGAACCATTGGATGTCCTGTTGCTGATCATAAGTATAACAGACAGTGCCTTGATTGACTGGGTTTCATGAAAATTGTGTAGTACAGAGGTGCCAGTAAGTTGGAGGCTGCTGAGTAGTGGGCCTAGAGCAGTGGTGGGCAGATGTGTGGTAATACATCTGTGCTGTGGCCATGTGGATCTGCCATTGGCTTCCAAATGGCTTGTGACTGACTTGGTGCAGCCAGGAGACCATTATATGAAAAGGCATCTTGTTATATGCAGGGGTTTCAGGGCAATGTTCATAATCAGGTTTCTATGGTCAAGGCGATAAGCAATGTGGGATAGAAGCCTAGTTGGTGCATTTTCCTGCAGAGCCTGACCCACCACACGTTACAAGACTTCCTCAAGCACTGTGTGCCAGTTGAACTCTTTGTATGTCATGAAGCAAATACCAAACTCCCAGTGTAGCAGCAAGAAACACCACGAAAAGTGGAGGATGACCAAATGGCTTCAAAGTCCACACGGGGAGTCACATTGCCCGAAGTGGCCACAGTTTACCTACAAAGAGAGACTTCAGCACTGGTGCCTCATGTTCATTGGAAAATAAGAAACCATGTCCTCTAGGTCACATAGATGCAGACCCAGCTTTGATGGTCTCACAACAAAGGTAGGTAAAGCTCCTGACAAAAACATATATTTCAAGTGCACAACCTCAGGGGCAGTTTCTCAAGAAGTCTTTAGTCCAGCAGAGCTCCATGTTTGTGAAGTGTTTACCCTGTTCCTTACTTTTGGAAACTCATCAACCACTTGCAAAGTTGTGAAATCATGAGCATATTCAATTCCAGATATGTACTCACAGATTTTTTACCTCTTTTCATATAATTGTGAATTACTTAAGGTGAGGGTAAGTCAAGGCATTGTTCAGGATGAGAGTGGCAAGATTTTTTGTATCACAATTTTGCATACACTTTGGATTAATTTTCCTAGTTGAACAACATTATACATAAATCCATGTTCAGTATAATAAATATTTTTGCATCCGTGATGATATATATTTCACTATGAATTTCAATTGGCATACATATTGCTACTTTTTAATGTCTTTGTTTTTTTTTTGTATATATATATCTCCTAACCAGATTTTTCAAAATATATGTGTTTTATTATACACTCTCTAAATTCTATTATGTTCATATATGTGGATGTATAATCAACTTTTCACAAGATTATACTCAGAAATATTCATCCACCTGAAATACATATTTGTTTCCTAATACAGACAACTAACTTCAGTGAACGATGCATACAAATCCTAATATTTCTACAGTAACAGACTCAGTTTTACATCAATGCAAGTAGATTCCTATGGGGCATGACATGTATTTTGACGTTCATTTTTATTCAAGACTTGTACGTTGCTATTTCTTCAGTTTATGCACATCATATGATATATATTTCATCCACAAGTTAGCATATTTATAGGCATTTGTTTCACTTTCAATCACTTCCTGCTTCAGAACAAATGTATTCCTCCATGTTTCTTGACTAGTCGTTTCATGAGACTACTTTCTAAACACATGATTTTTGAATTACATAATCACTTTTGAAGCAAAAATCACACCCTTCATGATAAACCATAACCATAATATTACCATTAGATGTATAACTAGTTGGAATGAATGATAGTATTTCAATATAAGATTTCTTATATATTTTAAGATATCAATTCAATCCATTATTTTATGTAGAACTAGTTATATTATTAATTCACAGTGTGGTCTACTCATGCATTTTCTCTAGATTCATATACACAGGGTACATCTCTTTGTACCCCCAATACTAATTTATACATCTTCAAAATATTGCTTCAAAAAATGGTGGAAGAATTACTCATGTAACCTGATCTACATATATATTTTATCACAGTGATATTCTGGACACAAAACGCAAGGCTCACACTTATGTTTGTACCATAGCCTAAATGGAAATTGAACATGTATTACTATAAACATCCATGTCCAGGTTGTCTAATGCTCAATATCAATCCTATTGGTGACTACATATTTGTTTCTTCCTAAGATTATATATTCAAACTCAAGCCTGTTGGAAATGTCTAATCCTATCACTCACATTATACTTTGCCTTATTTCCTAATGTGTCTATTGATATCTGTTTTCCTACATATTTTCCCCTGTTCATCATGTGACTGACTCTTCTCATGTGCTGACATTTACGTTCACTCTCTAACCAAAAACCTATTACTAATGAAATTTGTTCCAAAACCTATACTCACTCTTCTTCCTAAACCTACTTACTATCCCAGTTTGAGTGGATGTTCTCTTCTACATTCAATCATCCAAGGTACAAGGTCTTTTGCCATTCGATATCGAATTATGTGAGACAACTGTTCAGAATGTAATTCAAAGCTAAGTATCCCAATCAAGGGCAAAATGCCCTTCTGGGCTTCAAGTCTTACCTAGATTTCTGTTTTCATACTTATATTTCACCAATATATTCTTATAAATATTGCATGTTCCAATACCATTATTCATCTCACAGAATGATTCCTAACCCAAATGGAACATGTTATTAACCCTAAGAATGCACCGTTCCCTCAATCTAATTTTACAGACGAACAGGGACAGAGTTTGACTTACAATACAGAAATGTAGGTGATCTTCCACCTGCTGAGAACCTCAAAGGTCCATGTAGAAATGATCCCTGGAGAAGATGTAGGCAGCTATGAAAGACCTGAGAGAGCAAAAGTCATCTTCCATGGCAAACATCCTGGTCAGGATGAAAGGATATGTCTGAATCAGCCTCTCTCTTCTTAATGTAGAGAAGATGGACCAAACCAGGCCTGTGTGGAGAGCTGTTCCAGGAGCCTATGGTTGATCTACCATTTTAACTTGTGAAAATTTCAAAGGAAGTAGGGGCAGCCTCCGTTTCATTGGTCAATTGAAAGCAACTGTGAGGACAAAGTGTTTGCCAAGGCAGTGACCTCATTCAGTTCCTTAAAGAAATGACCACACCTCACACTTTTGGTGATGGAACACTGTGAACTTTTGATCCAGGAAGCCAGTAACCCAGAGTCAGTCCCAGTCCCAGTCCAATTGGGCTCGCTTGTTTTGATTGAACAAGGACAGAGACATTATTTTTTGGTCCTACTGTTGTGAGGATGACCAAATGCCAGGAAAGCTCTGAAAACTGGCCTTTCCAGAGAAAGCAGGTAGTGGCTCATCGCGGACTCCTGACAACTTCACAGAGTTGGCTAAGGAGACCAGATCTGAGACAGGACAGGCCATGTTGGGGGAATATATTATGGCCCACGAGTCAGACCACCCTCTGGATAGTCACAGACCTACTTGGGGGAAGGAGGTGCCTTTGTGGTTGTGGGTGTGAGTTTTTGGTTTTGTCTCATGTTCTGAGAATAGATAGGAAAGGCGGTTTGTTTGGTTTGGTATGGACTGTTTCTAGTAAGTCATGTGACAAGGCGAGTGTTTCTATGTCTGTGTGTCCCACTGTGTCCGTGGTTGTAGACAATAGAAAATAGAATGCATCAATGGATGTGTCCTGTCTAGTAGAAAGCTTCCCAGTATTCATCCTGCCCAATTTATGATTAGGCAGAAGATTGCCTTATGGATGGGCAACACCTGCTATCTTCCTAATTTCCTATTTTCTTCCTGAATTCTGGCCACACTCCAGAATAGGCTCATGGTTTTGAGTAAAAGATATGTACCACCTCCAAGCTCTGTGATATGGCCATGTACTGGATAGCTGAAGGGACTGGCGAGCACCTCAGAAAACTCAGATATCAGTTAGACCAGAAAAGTCACAGTGGAGAAACCCTGCTTTGGGCCTTTTGCTTACCTATTTTTCTTTTGCCCTGAATGTCAGGAAGGTCTTTGCCTACAGCCACCCCTTTGTGAAGCCCTAAGAAACAGTTTTCAAATGGAAATGAATGGGCATCACCTGTGGCTCTTTGCTTAATTGCTTTGGAAAGGGATGTGTCGGAATCAGCCTCCTGGCCCTGTGTGAGGCTGTGGCTTAGATTATCAGCACCTGATGAATCTAAAGAAAGATCCCATGTGTGCATCCAAAATCAAAGGGCAAAAATTGCAGTCATTGTGGATGAAGTCTCTAGCTTTCCTTTGTAAGGTTTCTCACTTCAATCAAGTGAGAATAGGGATCCTTTGGGTCAAAAGAATTCTCCAAATCCCTGCAAAGCTTGCCCATGTGTGCTTGGATTTTCTCATGACTCCAAATCACATAAAGAATCTAAACCCCACAGTCAGAAAGCCTCAAATTGTAGAAGTGGAAAAGTATTAATGGCAGACCTATTTGATTACTCCTGGTTCACATGAAGGGTGTCCAGGCCACTGAGATTTTAGGCAAATGAGGGACAAGGGAGCTTATTTTGGACACTGTCTTTGACTGCGCCCCTAATGGAAAACTCCAGCCAAAGGTTATGAAGAAGATGAGGGCCGTGTGGGAGTGTTTTGGTTTTAATTGTGGTCATTTGTGTGGCAGTTGCAAGAGATGATTGGGTCCACCTGGGCTTGAACTCTGGTGTGATTCCCCTTAGAGACTGAGTTCTGGAACTGACCTCAGAGAAGTATTGCCATCAATTGTTTTGGGATTTTAGGAGACCACACATGAGAGTGACCATTGGAAACTGAGATCTAGGCACAGATTGACTTTCCACAGATCACTGGGAATCTCAGTGAGGAAATCACATTATTTTATTCTGAAAGACTTGGCAGCCATAGTTGAGAGTCAAAAAACACATGGACCTCACATTGTAGAACTCAATAGGCCTGGCTTCATGCGACCTTTTGGCCACTCTTTGGGAAGCCTTGCCCTTGAGAGTTCCCCAGAGCTTTCATTGAAATGAGCTTCCTCACCATTTAACAGGTCCTGAATATATTGAAACCCACAGTGCCTCCAACATCATCCTTGAAAAATGGCTAAACAGATACCATGAAATTTTTGAAATTCCCAAGACCAGGTGGCACTGGAGAACCTTTGGATGTCCTTATGCTGATCTTGAGTACACCAGACAGTGCCTGGATTCACTAGGTTTCATGAAAATTGTGTTGAATAGAGATGCCAGTACGTTGGAGCCTGCTGAATAGTGGGCCTAGAACAGTGCGTGGCAGGTGTGTGATAAAACATGTGGTGGGGCAATGTGGATCTGCATTTGGCTTCCAAATGGCTTGTTACTGACATGGTGCAGCCAGTAGATACTTCTGTGTAAAGGTATCTTGTTATATGGAGAGCTTTCAGGGCAATGTTCAGAATCAGGTTGCTATGGTCAAGGGGGCAAGCTATGTGGGATAGAAGCCTGGTTGGTGCATTCTCCTGCAGACCCTGACCCACCACTCGTGACAGAACTCCCTCCAGCACTGTGACACAGTTGAACTCCTTGTATTTCGTGAAGCAAATATCAAATTCCCAATGCAGCAGCAACAAACACCACGAAAATTGGAGGATGACCAAATGGCTTCACAGCCCACACTGGAAGACACTTAGCCCCCAGTGTCCACAGGTTACCTACAAAGTGAGAATTCAGCACTGCTGCCTCATTTTCATTAGAAAATAAGAAACCGTGTCCTCCAGGTCACATAGATGCAGACCCAGGTTTGATGGTCTCACTACAAAGGAAGCTAAAGCTTGTGACAACAAGATATATTTCAAGTGCCCAAATTCAGAGGCAGTTTCTCAAGAAGTCTTTAGTCCAACAGAACTCCATGTTTGTGGAGTGTTCACCCTGTCCCTTACTTTTGCAAACTCCTCTACCACCTCCAAGGTTTCAAAATCCTGAGCATATTCCATTCAACATGTGTTTTCACTTATTTTCTAACTCTTCTCCTCTAATGATGTTTTAGTTGGAGCGAAGGTACTGTCAAGGCATTGTTCTGGATAAGAGTGGAAACATTTTTGTGTAGCACATGTTTACATACACATTGTATTCATTTTCCAATTTTCCATTCGAAATACTGAATCCCTGACACTAACCCCTACCCTACTATATTCTGACTACTAATACTAATATGATGGAGAAAAATAACCCAAACAGAATGAAAATACAACCATTTCAGAGGAGGCATGGTGTATAGTTGGATTTACCTTTTGCATTACATAGGGTAGGATTTATAAATCTAGTCAATTTTTTGTTGAAATAGTTCTCCATGTTTTTTTTAAAGTTAACCACCTATGAATTCCTTTCTCCCTTTCTCTGTAGCCTATTCACCACCTGTATTTTTATATGCACAGATAGAATCCTACCTGGTACCACACGTACATTCTTGTGAGGTGGCTGACTTGGCAGATACAAATTGTAAGGGATCACTCCTCTTAAACGATGTTGGAACCGAAAATTTAAATTATGGGTGATCTTCCTACTTGAACAATATTATTCATAAATCCATGTTCAGTAAAATAAATATTTTTCTATCTGTCGATGATATATATTTCATTATAAATTTCAATTGGCATATATATTGCTGTTTTTAATGTGTGTGTGTGTGTGTATGTATATATGTGTATATATATATATATATATATATATATATATATATATATATACACTCTCCAGATTTTTCAACAAATGAAATATGTGTCTTATTTTACACTCATCAAATTCATTCATATTCATGTATGTGGATTTATAATCAACTTTTCACAAGATTATTCTTAGAAATATTCATTCACCTGAAATACATATTTGTTTCCTAGTACTGAAAACTAACTTCAGTGAATGGTGCATAAGAATCCTAATATTTCTACAGTAACTGACCCAGTTTAATATTAATGCAAGTAGATTCCAATCGGACATGATGTGTATTTTGACGTTCATTTTTATTCAACACTGGTAGATTAGTATTTCTTCAATTAATGCACATCATAGGATATAAATTTCATCCACAAGTTAGGAAATTTATAGGCATTTGTTTCACTATCAATCACTT
Source organism: Callospermophilus lateralis (assembly GCF_048772815.1). NCBI lineage: Eukaryota > Metazoa > Chordata > Mammalia > Rodentia > Sciuridae > Callospermophilus > Callospermophilus lateralis. The sequence continues at coordinate 204,941 of NW_027512718.1, forward strand.
TCTGCTTCAGAACACATGTATTTCTCCATGTTTCTTGACTGGTCTTTAAATGAGAAAAGGGATGGACAAGGCAAGTAAAGGCACCTAAGATAGCACCGAATACAGGGAAACAGTCCTATTTGGTTGCAACCAGATTTAAAGGGCATTGCTTCTGTTGTAATCAGTTACTTCCCTGAACCCCAAGTTTAGGTTGTTTCAGAATTTTGTACCCAACATGTAAGGGAGCGGCTCAGAAGTTCACAGTCTGCAGAAGTTCAGAGAAAGCAGTTTTTGTTTCTGTTTTTTTTTTTCTCTGTTCTGGGCAAGTTAACATTTTAAGGACACCTGGGAGGGGGAGAGCTTTTTTCTTCTCTTTCTTTTTTCTCCCTGCCAGCTGTTACCATGGAGTCCAGTTGGTAACTTCTTTATCTTAGAAATGTAGCCATCTCTGTGAAGCCTCAATTTGAGGCCAGAGGCCATGTTCACATATTGCCAGCATTGTGACTGACTCTATCCAAACACATTATTTTGGATTTCCATAATCGCTTTTGAAGCAAAACTAACATATCTTCATGATAAACCATAACCATAATATTAATATTAGATGTATAACTAGTTAGAATGAATGATTGTAAATCAATATAAGATTTCTTATATATTTTCAAATATCAATTCAATCCATAATTTAAAGTGGAAACAGTTATATTATTTATTCACTGTGTGGTCTATTCATGCATTATCTCTATATTCATGGACAAAGTGTACACCTCTTTGTACACCCAATACCCATTTATATGCCTTCAAAATATTGCTCCCAGAAATGGTGGAAGAAATACTTGTGTCACCAGATCTACATATATATTTTATCACAGTAAAATTCTGGACACAAATGCAAAGGTCACACTTAGATTGTACCAAAGCCTAAATAGAAAGTGAGCATGGTTTACAAAAATCATCCATGTCAAGGTTGCCTTATGCTCTCAAATGTCAATCCTATTGGTGACTACATATTTGTTTCTTCCTAAGATTATATATTCAAACTCACCCTGTTGAAAATGTCTAATTGTATCACTCACTTTATACTTTGCCTGATTTAGTAATGTCTTTATTGATATCTGCTTTCCTACATATTTTCCTCAGTTCATTATTGTGACTGTTCTCATGTGCTGACATTTATATTCACTCTCTAACAGAATCCCTATTGCTAAAGAACTTTTGTTCCAAATCCTATACTCAGTCTTCTTCCCAAACCTACCGACTATCTTCTTAATCCTACTGGCTATGCCTTTTTGACTGGATTTTCTCTTATACATTCAATCATTCAAGTAATGTTCGTGCGAGCATCAGAGGTAGAGACCACGAAGAGACTGTCTCATGCAACAGCAAAAGGTTTATTGGAGGTCAAGCATGCTGGGGCTCAGAGCTCACAGAAATAGAGCAGAGAGCCCTGATAACAGCTTAAGCAGAGCTTATATTCTTTCCTTGGAAAGGGCAGGGACGGAAGTTTATTGATGGGTCATGGTGAGTGGGCGGTTTGCATGTAAACGGGTGAGGGAATACATTCTGCAATTTGGCAGTTGGGGACAGCACATTCTGGGAACAAAATTAGCAAACAGTTCTCAATATTTCAACAGTGTTTTGTTAAGCATACAGAAAAATAGGAAGTTACAAGTACCTATTTTGTTAACCTTTCATTCCCCACTTCTTCTTCTGGCTACTTATAATTATAAAAGTGATCAAGGCTGGTGTCACATTCTATGTCTGCAAGTGGGTTATTACCATAAGTTTAACTTGTCCAATTTGAGCTTGGAGAAAAAAAATTACACGTTTGAGCAAACAGGGTTTTATACTTTGCAGTAATATGAGGATTATTATTGGACCGGCCATGGTTGATAAAAACATAGTTAACCATAGGGAATGTATGGATCAGAATCAAACCACCCTTTTTGGGCCTCTCTCAGTGACGCTCTTCAAGGTGTCTTTTTAATTTACTCATAGATTTTTTTTACAACTCCAGTATGGTCGGCATAAAAACAATATTTTTCCCTCAATGCAGCACAAAGGCCCCCTTCTCTCATGAATGGGCAGTCCAACCCTCGACTGTTCTGTAAAACAACTTCAGACAGAGAGGATAAATATTCCTGCAAAGCTGTGATGGAGGTTTCTACTATCTTTAAGTTTTGTTCTATTGCTGCTTCTAATTGGGTCATTTGTTGTGTCCCATGGACTAGGGCAGGGGTTTCTGTGCCCACCCCTGCAGCAACTCCTATTTCTAATAGGATGGCTAAAGTTAGGGGTATATGTTCCCAGCGGAACCGTGTTGTATGCCCGCCTGTTTGAATTTCAAATGAACCTGCATCATTATAGAGCACTCTGGGAAACATCTGCACCATTACACAATTAATCACATCTGTTGACCATTTCATGAAAACATAAACAATGTTTAAGTATATAGAATTATACTGTTGTAGGGACAGACAAGGGAAGGCACCTAAGATAGCACCGAAAACAGGGAAACAGTGCTATTTGGTTGCAACCGGATTCAGAGTGCATTGCTTCTGTTGTAATCAATTAACGCCCTGAACCCCAAGTTTAGGTAGTTTCAGAATTTTGTACCCAACATGAAAGAAAAGGGGCTCAGAAGTTCACAGTCGGCAGAACTTCACAAAAAGATTTTTTTTTTCTGTTATTTCCTCTGTTCTGGGCAAGTTAACTTTTCAAGGACACCTGGGAGGGGGAGAGCTTTTTCTTCCTTTTCTTTTATCCTCCTTCAGCTGTTACCATGAAGCCCAGTTGGTATTTTTTATTTTAGAAATGTAGCCATCTCTGTGAAGCCCCAGCTCAAGGCCAGAGGCCTTGTTCACATATTGTGTGAAAAACTATTAAGGGGTTGTCTAGCTTAGAAGTGCTGATTTTTCCAAGCAGTGGCCAAGTATAACAGGGCAACAGAAAAAGAGCAAGTTTATCTACACTGAATTCTTTTATAGGGACTCTTTTGCTGAAAGTTCTAAAGTCATCCATGGTGAAGACTTCTGGAGAAGTTCAGTTAAGATTTTTCTGTGGGCCTGGTATAGAGGGGAAAGACGGGGAAGGCGAGGAATGAGAGCAGCTCCGAGGATCTGAGAATGAGAAAAGAGAGATGAAAAAGCATAATGGAAAAGGGGTTTGGGATTTTCCTAGGAACAAAATCTTGAGCAGTAGAACAGGTAGAACAGAGGGGAAGACGGGAGTGAGTATCCCAGAAAGCCTGGGAGGGATTTTAAATTCTTAGTAACCTGTTTTCAGTGATGACAAAGCAACTTTAAAGGCCATTTTTATTACATCTTGGATAGGGGTCTGAGGGCTCTTCTCAGCTGGTTTGAGCTTTGGGTTACCTGGTAAGAGGACCTGGGGAGACCGGGTGTAGGCACTGACAGGAGAAGAGAGGAGTGAGTGTTTAGAGGGGTACCTCAGTACCTGCTACCTCAGCAAGGGAGCAATGATCTGAGAACTGGCAGAGGTTTGGGTTTTTGATCTAGTAACTGGAGGAGAGAAATAAGGTTGCTGAGGTGGGACTGACAGTACAGAGTCTGGAGCAGAAGCCTGAGGGTGAGGATCTATTGGAGATGCATAGTTCAGGAAGTGAGCGAAGGAGGTAAAAGGCCTCCACATAGGGGAATTTCCTTTCATCCTGTTGAGCACTTGCAGAAGTTAAAAAGGTAACACAGAATTTGAGGATCTAGAGACTCCTCTGGGGGCCATCAGTTTTGGTTGTCTAATTGGTAATATGGCCAATGCTGTGTACTGAATTTGATGAGGATTTTGCGTTCCACCAGGCAGCCCCTGTATGCTCAAATCCCCATCACTTACAGAAGAAGTTGGCTTTCCCTCCACACAGCCTTGGCTGTTTGTGGCTTTGATAGTCTGCTGGGCAAACATACTAATCTAGTCTAGCCAACCTGCATCTGGCTCACGTGTCCCTAAATCCCTAATGTTTGTTTCCATTATCTATGGTATGGAAGGGATTTCATTGAATTTTAGTGGGATTTTCATCAGCGACATCCTAATAGGAAAGACTTATAGCCAGCTGACAAATGTCTGGGTGGAGAGCTAGCCACCAGGTCCCTAAGGGAGCTGTATACGAGTTAGAGCATACTTCTTGTCTAGTAGGATTTGTGATAAGCCATCGCTGCTGAACGGGCTGATGAGCGTTAGGTGTACTGGTGGCCAAGGGGAGAGTCTACAGCCTTATCCACATAGCGAATATGCAATTTGAAATGGTTACCAGTCTTTCCCAGTTTCCAGACAGAGTCTGGACAGGGTGCAGGCTTGAGATAAGAGGCATGGATCCAGGAAGTGTTTCCGTCTACTTTTACCGCTGTAGGTGTTATAATTAGCACCTGGTATGGTCCTTTCAAGCAGGGTTCCAGGGATGACACCTGATGTTGTCTTATGTAGATGAAGTCCCTTACTTGATATCAATGTGGAGTCCCCTTGTCCCCAGGTTGCAAGGCAGTTGTCAGCTGTTTTCACCGGTATCATTGAGTTCTTTCAAGAGATTTAATTCTGTCAAGCAAGGGGGTGTGGAAGGCATCGTTAGGTCTTAGAGTTGGGGTTACATGCCTTACTGGAGGAGGTGCACCATAGAGAAATTCATAGGGGGTGAGTTTACACAAAGAAACAGAGGGAGTATTTCTTGCATGAAACAGTGGATAAGGCAGGGGCATAGTCTAATATTTTATGCCGGTCTCTAAGCTTAATTTCGTTAAGGTCTCTTTAATGGTTCAATTTATTTTTTTTTCCTGTCCTGAGCTCTGGGGTCTAGAAGCACAATGTAACTTCCAATTAATCTCCTGGGTCCTGGCTAAGCCCTCACTTACCCGGGCCATGAACACCGTTCAATTATCAGACCATATTACCTTAGGCAGGCCTTGTCTTGAAAAAATATCTTAATATCTTTCAGGATCTTCTTGACCACCGTTTGAGCCGTTTTTTTTTTTTTTTTTTTTTTTTTTTTTTTTTTTTTTTTTTTTTTTTTTTGTGAGAAAGGATTCAATCCATCCTGAAAATTTATCTACAAAGACTAGGAGATATTTAAGTCTATACCTTGCTGGCTTAATTTCAGTAAAGTCTACTTCCCAGAATTGTCCTGGTCTGGTTCATTGTAGGTGCTTTCCTGCAGGAAGCTTGGAAGGGTAAGCATTAACCAATTGACAGAACCGACAGGCTTTTGTTACCGGTTCAGTTATTTTTTTTCACTGTGAGTAAGTTAGTCGAAATCTCTGTTCCTGATCTTTCAGGAATGCCTGCAGTTTCTTTGAACCAAGGTGAGTAAGTTGATGTACATTTTCAACGTAGTGTAGGGCTTTCTGAAATTGCAGGCTGGGCTCAGTGAAGTTGAGGAGTTCAGTGTCAGTGTTATTAAATGTTATCAAAAGCTTGCTGGTGCTCAAGGGTCCATTGGAATTGGGCATCCTTATTTAACAACGGGTATAAAGAAGCAGCTAAGAACACAAACCCAGGTATCCATAACCTGAAAAGGCAGCAGTCCCAAGAAACTCTCTGTGTTGTCTCCTGTTAGATGGAGGTGGTATCTGCACAACGGTTTGTTTTCTGGGCTCAGTGAGCCATCATTTCCGCCCCTAAGGGAATAACCCAGGAAGATTACTTCTTGCTGGCAAATTTGGGCCTTTTTGGCAGAAGCTCTATACCCGAGTTGAGCAAGCTTGGATAATAGTGCTTGGGTCCCAGACTCACAGTTTTCCTTGTTGTTAGCTGCCAGTAGCAGGACATCCACATATTGAAGCAGGGTGACTTTGGGGTGCGTAATTCTGAAGTTGTTGAGATCTCTGTGGAGGGCTTCATCAAAGAGACTGGGGAAGGTATTGAACACCTGTGGGAGTCTAGTCCAAGTTAGTTGACCAGAAGTTCCGTTATCTGGGTCTACCCACTCGAAAGCAAACAGCAACTGACTATCTTTATGCAGAGGCAAGCAAAAGAAAGCATCTTTTAAGTACAGAACAGTATACCATTTTCACTCAGCAACAGCAAAGTGTTTATTGGGGTTCCAGCATGCTGGGGCTCAGAGCTCACTTGACTAGAGCAGAGAGCCCTGAGAACAACTTAAACAGAGCTTATATAATTTTTTGGAGAGGGCAGGGAGGGAAATTAATTGATGGGTCAGGGCAAGTGGGCAGTTTTTGTGCAACCGGGTGAGGGAGTACACTCTGCAGTTTGGCAGTTGGGGACAGCACATTTTGGGAACAAAATTAGCAAACAGTTCTCAAGATTTCAACAGTGTTTTGTTAAGCATAAAGAAAAACAGGAAGTGACAAATACCTATTTTATTAACCTTTCACCAAAGCAAAATGAAAAGTGAGCATGGATTACTAAAAACAACCATGTCCTGGTTGCCTAATGCTCTCAAATATCAATCCTATTGGTGACTACATATTTCTTTCTTCCTAAGATTATATATTCCACCTCAACCATATTGAAAATGCCTAATCCTATCACTCACATTATACTTTGTCTGATTTCCTAATGTCTCTATTAATATCTGCTTTCCTACATATTTTTCCCCAGTTCATCATTGTGACTGACTCTTTATATGTGCTCATATTTACTTTCACTCTCTACCGGAAACCCTATTGCTAATGAACCTTTTGTCCAAATCCTATACTCACTCTTTTTTCTAAACCTACTGACCATCTTCCTATTCCTACCGACTATTCCTTTTTGACTGGATGTTCTCTTGAACATTCAATCATCCAAGGTACAAGGTCCTATGCCATTGCATATTGATTTATCTGAGACATCTGTGCAGAACATAATTCAAAGCTAAGTATACCACTAAAGGGCCCAATGTCCTTCTGGCTTCAAATCGTACCTAGAATTTTGGTTTCATACTTATATTTCACCTATATATTCTTGTGAATATCGCAGGTACCCAATACCATTATTTGTCCAGCAGAATAATTTCTAACCCAAATAGAATATGTTATTAACCCTAACCATACACTGTTCCTCAATCTAACTTTGCAGAAGAGCAGGGACAGAGTTGGTCTTACAATACAGGAATGTACGGGATCTTCCACCTGCTGAGAACCTCAAAGGTTGATGCAGAAATGATCCCTGGAGAAGATTTAGGCAGCTATGAAGGGCCTTAGAGAGCAAAAGTCATCTTCCAAGGCAAACAACCTAGTCACGATGAAGGGATGTATCTGAATCAGCCTCTCTCCTCTTGATATAAAGAAGATGGACCAAACCAACCCTGTGTGGAGAGCTTCTCCTGGGTGCCTATGGTTGATATACAATTCTAACTTCTGAAAGTGTCATAGGAAGTAGTGGCAGCCTCCATCTCAAGGGACCCTTGAATGCAACTGTTAGGACAAAGTTGTTGCCAAGGCAGTGACCTCATTCGTTCTTGAAGGAATTGACCTACCTCACTTCTTGGGGGATGGAACTCTCTGAACTTGGGATCCAGGAAGCCAGGCACAAAGAGCCAGTACCTGTCCCATTCCCAGTAGGCTCACTTGTTTGGATTTAACAAGGACAGAGTCTGTCTTTCTTGGTACCTAAAGATTTGAGGATGGCCAAATTCAAGTAGACCTCTGAAAATGGGCCTTTCCTGAGACAGCAGGTAGTGGTCAGCACAGGCTCCTGACAACTTCACAGAGTTGGACAAGGAGAACAGATCTGAGACAGGACAGGCCATTTTGGTGAAACATAGTATGGCCCACCAGTCAGAGGACACTTCGGATAGTCACAGACTTACTTGGGGGAAGGAGGTGACTTTTTGAGTGTGGTTGTGAGTTTGTGGTTTTGTCTCATGTTCTGAGAATAGGTAGGAAAGGCTGTTTGTTTGGTTTGGAGTGAACTGTTTCTAGAAAGTCCTTTGACAAGGTGAGTGTTTCTAGGTCTGTGTATCCCAGTGTGTCTGTGGTTGTAGACATTAGAAAAGAGCATGCATCCATAGATGTGTCCTGTCTAGTAGAAAGCTTCCCAGCATTCATTCTTCCCAATTTATGAATGGACTGTGGCTTGCCTTATAGAAAGGCAACACCAACAACCTTCTTAATTTCCTGTTTTCTTCCTGAATTTTGGCCACTCTCCAGAATAGGCTCATATTTTTGTGTCAAAGATATGTACCACCTCCAAGCTCTGTGACATGGCCATGTACTGGTTAGCTGAAGGGAATGGCGAGCATCTCAGAAAACTCAGATATCAGTGTGACCAGGAAAGTCTCAGTGGAGAAACCATCTTTGGGTCTTTTGCTAACCTATTGTTCTGTTGTCCTGAGTGTCAGGAAGGTCTTTGCCTCAGGCCACCCTTTGTGAAGCCTGAAGAAAACAGTTTTAAAATGGAAATAAATTTGCATCACCTGTGGCTCTTTGCTTAATTACTTTGGAAAGGGATGTGTCTGAATCAGCCTCTTGGCCCTTTGTGAAGCTATGGCTTAGATTCTCAGTGCCTGATGGATCTAAAGAAAGATCCAATGTGTGCATCCAAAAGCAAAATGGCAAAAATATCAGTCATTGTGGATGAAGTCTCTCACCTTCCTCTGTTATTTTCCTGATGTCCATCAAGTGAGAATAGTGATCTTTTGTGTCAAATGAGTTCTTCCAAGCCCTGCAGAGGTGCTTCAGTTTTCTCATGACTCCAAATCACATAAGGAATCTATACCTGACAGTCAGTAGGCATCAAATTGGAGAACCAGAGCAGTATTAACGGCAGACCTATGTGATCAATTCTGGTTCACTGGAAGGGTGTCCAGGCTACCCTGAGGTTAGGCAAATGAGGGGCAAGTGAGCTTATTTTGGACACTCTCTTGGACTGCGCCGTTCATGGAAACCTCCAGCCAGACGTTATGATGAGTGTATATATGAAAAAAGATGAGGGCCTTGGGGGAGTGTTTTGGTTTTAATTGTGGTCATTTGTGTGGCGGTTGGAAGAGATGACTGGGTCCATCTGGGCTTGAATTCTGGTGTGATTCTGCTCAGAGACTAAGTTCTGTAACTGACCTCAGAGAAGTAATTGCTTTGGAAAGGGATGTGTCTTAATCAGCCTCTTGACACTGTGTGAGGCTGTGGCTTAGAATATCAGCACAAAATGGATCTAAAAAAGATCCCATGCATGCATCCAAAACCAAAATGGCAAAAAGAGCAGCCATTGTGGATGAAGTCTCTGGCCTTCCTTTGTAAAGTTCAGAAAGAATAAAAGAAATTGAAATTGAAACGTAAAGAACCAGGTTTTGTAAAGTTTACAAGCTGCACTGAGAACCTGAAATTCCTGAGTCAGTAAAGACAATTCTTTGATGTGTCCATTAGATGTGAGTTGAAATCTTCCCAGACGACCTTGTTACTTAACAACCCCTTCCCAGAAACCGTGCAGCTCAGCACATATACATCTCAGGGCTTCAAACAATCAGTTTAAATGTCTACCCCTTCACAGGGCTGACCAATCACCCCCTGCCCGACCTGTTCCCGCCAATGAATGTGCTAATCATGTTTTGGAGTTGTTATTTGATTTTCCCAGGGTACATGGTAATTTGCTAAAGGAGGCTATGATGTATTTAAAGTACCTGCCCTCTCTAAAGAATGTATATAAACTCTGCTCAAATTGTTCTCTGGGCTCTTTGTTGTTTGCTTTTCTGATGTGAGCTCTGAGCCCCAGCATGCTGGACCTCCAATAAACCCTTTTCTGTTTCATGAGAAAGTCTCTTGATGGTGTTTTTCTCCGACCTTCGCCCCACCTTTTCATCTGGAGGCCCCAGGTGAGATATTCGGCAGCAGCAGACCAAAGACGCCAACTGACTTCTCTTAGGGTAAGTAAGGCGCCTGTTTCTTGTTTTGGGTTTCCGTTTAAGGCGTGGCAAAGTTGCTGTGGGTGAGGGCATTAGGTCTCTCCTATGTTGGCTGACAGAAGTGTCACAGAGCCAAAGGTCACGTCCCTGGGGGCACTCCAGAGGACTAGGGAAATCAAGGAATAGCAGTTTCCTCAACTGGGTTATATTTTGCTTCAGGATTCGGTTTTCCAGCCCAAAAGGTTTTGCCAGCTACTCAGTTTTGTTCATTGTCCTGAACTCAGGTTGAGTTTACTGTCTGTATTTATTGTCTAACCCCATCAGGTTTTGCCAGTTACTCAGTTCTAATCGTTGTCTTGGACTCATGGTAAACGTTTACTGTTTGTCATTGTGTGTGTCGAGTTTGTGTCTTCACTGTCCCTGTTTGAGTAACTTCCATTATGGGACAAAGCACTTCTATGCCTCTGTCCCTGACCCTTGATCATTGGACTGATGTCCGCTCAAGGGCCCAGAATCTTTCTTTTTCAGTAAAACGCCAGAGCTGGCAGACTCTCTGAGCTTCAGAATGGCCCATCCTGGGAGTCGGATGGCCACCAGAAGGATCCTTCCACTTCCCTCTAATGCGAAAAGTCAGAGATATTGTCTTTTAGCTGGGGCCACGTGGCCACCCAGATCAACAGACATATACCCCTTCCCTCATGATTATATCATTCAAACCTTCCACAACTCCCGCTCACCCCACCATTCTCCCTGAGTCACAAGACTGGATACTCTTCCCCCTCCTCATTCTCTACCCTCGCTCCCCAACCCCCAACATGTTCCAGATGATCCTCCCGCCACTGACTCAGCCTCTCAGCTGCTAGAGGCAATTGGGCCAGACTCAAGCCCTCCAGGGGACTTCCCTGCAGCAGCAGCAGCCCCTCCTCCCCTGGAGGAAGCTGGGCCACCTAAAGGAACCCGGCGGTGATGGATAATAGAAAACTCAGAATCCCCTGTGATTCTCCCTCTCCGTCCCTACGGGCCAATGAACCGTCCCAACTGGGAACCCAACAACTTTGAAGGTAGGTAGCATCTGTCCACTTATTGCCGGGCTCTAATAGCGGGTATAGTGGGTCACCAAGCGACCGCCAGAGGGCCGACTAATTTGGCCAATGTAAGAGAGATTATCCAAGGGCCTAATGAGTCTCCCTGTATGTCTCAGGAGAGAATTATGGAAGCATAAAGGAAATATACTTCTTTTGATCCTCAGGAAGAGGACCAAAAGGCATCTGTTGCAATGGCCTTTATCGAGCAGGCTGCCCTAGATATTAAGAGAAAGTTACAATGTCTAGATGGATTACAAGATATGATGTTAAGAGATTTAGTCAGAGAACCTGAGACAGTATATTATAAAAGAGAAATTGAGGAGGAGAAGGAACAGAGGAGAGAGAAGGAAAGGGAACAAAAGAAGGATGAAAGGAGCAAAAGGCAGACTAAAGCATTGGCTTAGGTTTTGTTCACAGCAAAAAATACTCCAGAAGGTTAAATGCAGGGAGACAGAAAGGGATACCTGGGCCCACGCCAAAGGCTGCCCCTGGCATCAGATCAATGTGCCTAGTGAAAAGAAAAAGAACACTGAGCCAAAGAGTGGCCCAAAAAGGAGCAGCCACACGAGCCCGCCATGCTGACTCTAGAAGAGGACTAAGAAAGTCGGGGCTTGGATCCCCTCCCCGATCTCAGGGTAACATTTGAAGTGGAGGGGATTCCAGTGAACTTTGAAATGGATACAGGAGCAGTATACTCAGCCCTTAAGACCCCACTGGGCCCCCTATAAATAAATAAATGGTCCCTAGTTCAAGGGGCTAATGGCAGTAGATATCAGGCTTGGACAAAAAAGAGGATTATGAACCTAGTAAATGGAAAAGTCCACACTCTTTTCTAGTAATCCCAGAATGTCCAGCCCCATTGATGAGCAGGGATCTGCTTACCAAACTCTGGTCTAGAATAACCTTTATCCCTGATGGTCCCCAAGTGGAGTTTCTAAAGCCTTCAGTAAAAGCTCCCATAGTCACGGCTTTGACTATGTCCGTAGAAGGTGAACATCACTCTTCGTGTCCCCTAGGACTGATCAACAAAGCAAACTCGCACAGAAATGGATAAAAGATTATCCTAATGTCTGGGCAGAAACTGCTGGGTTAGGTCTAGCCCTTAAACAACCTCCAATAGCAGTAAAATTAAAAGCCTCTGCCTCTTCAATCAGTGTTAAACAATATCCCCTAAGCAAAGAAGCTAAGGATGGGATAAGGCCCCATATTCAGAAATACCTGACTCTTGGGGTCTTAAGGCTCTGTCAATCAGCCTGGAATACGCCGCTGCTACCAGTTAGAAAGCTAGGAACTGGGGACTACCATCCTGTTCAAGACCTAAGAGAGATCAACAACAGAGTGCAGGACATTCACCCCACAGTACCCAACCCATATAATTTGCTTAGCACTCTGAATCCGGAGCGGGAATGGTACACTGTGCTGGACTTAAAAGATGCTTACTTCTGCTTGCCCCTACATAAGGACAGTCAGTTGCTGTTTGCTTTCAAGTGGATAAACCCAAAAACTGGAACATCTGGCCAATTAACCAGGACTAGATTCCCACAGGAGTTCAAAATCACCCTCACTCTCTTTGATGAAGCCCTCCACAGGGACTTCAATGACTTCAGAACTGCCCACCCTGAAGTCACCCCACTCGAATATGTGGATGATCTGCTACTGGCAGCCGACACCAAGGAGAACTCTGAGTCTGGGACCCAAGCACTATTATTCGAGCTTGCTCGGCTTGGATATAGGGCTTCTGCCAAAAGGTCCACTTTTGTCAGCAAGAAGTAATCTTCCTTGGTTATTCTCTTAGGGGTGGCAAACGATGGCTCACTGAGCCCAGAAAACAAACCGTTGTGCAGATACCTCCCCCTTCTAATAAGAGACAACTCAGAGAGATTTTTTGGGACTGCCAGCTTTTGCAGGTTATGGATTCCTGTGTTCGCATCTCTGGCTGCACCTTTATACACTCTGATAAAAGGGGATGCCCACTTCCAATGTACCCCTGAGTACAAACAAGCTATTGATAATGTCAAAAAAAAAGGTGCTGCTCTCTGCTTCAGCCTTAGCACTACCAGATGTAGATAAACCCTTCAATCTCTACATAGAAGAAAAGAAAGGAATAGCACGGGGAATGCTCACTCAGACATTGGGACCTTGGAAATGGCTAGTAGCATTCTTATAAAAAAAACTGGACCCAGTGGCTAGCGTGTGGCCCCTTTGCTTAAGAGCTATAGCAGTGGCAGCCCTTCTAATAAAAGATGCTCATGAATGAACGTTGGGACAGAAGCTCACCATTATAGTCCCCCATGCCCTGGAGAGCATCATCTGCCAGCCTCCAGAGAGGTGGCTATCAAACTCCAGAATTAAGCACTACCAGAGCCTCTTGCTTGACAAAGACAGTATAATGCTGGGACCCCCTGCTCCACTCAACCCGGCTACACTGCTGCCAGAAGTATCATCAGGACCCGTCGCTCATGAGTGTCAAAACATACTGGCAGAGAAAACCAGTATACGACAAGACTTGAAGGATCAGCCACTGCCTCGCCCTGAAGTCGTATGGTTTACGAACGGCAGCAGCTTTCTCCAAGACGGTAAGCGGCGGGCTGCACGAGCAGTACTTAGCAAAACTAATGTCATCTGGTCCTCTGGTCTCCCAGAAGGTACATCAGTCCAAAAAGCAGAACTGATTGCTCTTACGAAAGCATTGGAACTAGCAACAAGCAAAAGGGCAACCATATACACTGACAGCCGCTATGCATTTGCCACTGCTCATGTGCACAGGGCTATTTACCAGCAAAGAGAATAGTAACCTCTTCCAGGAAAGAAATAAAGAATGAAGATGAGATCCTCCACCTTCTCTCAGCAGTGCAGGGCCCTAAAGAACTAGCTATAGGGCACTGTCCAGGGCCCCAGAAGGGAAACGACCCCGTGGTGGTTGGAAACAGAAGGGCAGATGAGGAAACTTAATTGCCAGCCCTAAACGAAGTGACTCTGTTAACTTTTTCCACATGGGGGGGGAACAAAAATCAGGAGACTTGGCAGCTCCGGAACCTTCAGGCAACTTATCATCTGAGGAGACAGATACAGAACTCTGGGACCCTACAGAGCCAAGTTTACAATTTCAAAAAGCCCACCTTTATGTCAAAGACTTACACTAGCTCACCCACTTAGACTCAAAGAAGTTGTAGGCACTCTTAAAGGACCGAAGAAAGGACTTATTATTGACTGACTCAAAGAGGAAAGAAATAGCTGAGCAGGTGACTAGAGCTTGTCAAGTCTGTCAATTAGTTAATACTTACCCATCCAAGCTTCCTGCAGGAAGCACTTACGAGGAACCAGACCAGGACAATTCTGGGAAGTGGACTTTACTCAAATTAAGCCAGCAAGTTATGGACTTAAATATCTCCTAGTCTTTGTAGGTACTTTTTCAGGATGGGTCGAAGCCTTCCCCATGAAGAAAAAAACGGCTCAGATGGTGGTCAAAAAGATCCTAGAAGACATTTTTCCAAGGTCCGGCTTGCCTAAGGTAATAGGGTCCGACAATGGACCGGCATTTGTAGCCCAAGTAAGTCAGGGATTCACCAGGACCCTGGGGATTAATTGGGAGTTACATTGTGCTTATAGACCCCAGATCTAAGGACAGGTAGAAAGGATGAATAGAACCATCAAAGAGACCTTAACGAAATTAAGCCTGGAGACCGGCATAAAATATTGGACTATGCTCCTATCTTATGCACTGTTTCCTGCAAGAAATAACCTCTATGCCTCTTTGTGTAACCTCACCAATTATAAAATTCTCTATGGTGCCCCTCCTCCAGTAAGGGACCTAACCCCAACTCGAGACTTAATGATTCCTTTCACACACCCTTGCTTGACAGACTTAAAGCCCTTGAACAAACCCAGCACCCAGCGATACCTGTGGAAATAGTTGGCCACTGCTTATCAGCCTGGAGACAAAGAAACCCCACATTGTTATCAAGTGGGAGACTTAGTCTACGTGAGACAGCATCAGGTGTCATCCCTGGAACCCCGCTGGAAAGGACCATATCAGGTGTTTCTTATAACACCTACAGTGGTGAAATTGGATGGGATCACTTCCTGGATACATGCCTCACATCTCAAGCCTGTGCCCTGTACAGATTCCGGCTGGAAACTGAAACTGACTGGTAACCCTCTCAAGTTGCGTGTCTGTCGTGTGGATAGGGCTATGGATTCTTCCCCTGGCCACCAGCATTCCTAATCCCCATCAGCCTGTTCAGCAACAATGGCAAGTTATAAATTCTACTGGGCAAGTAGTGTGGTCTATTTCACATACAGCCGCCTTATGGACTAGGTGGCCATCTCTCCACCGAGACATTTGTCAGCTTGTTATAGGCCTCTCTGACTGGGATCTCCCTGACATAGAGGACCCCACACATATCCCACTCAAACCCAAACCAGGGCAACATAGACCACCTTACCCCATGAATTATGGATGTCATCTCCCCAACTGAGGTGTAAACTAGCCAGTCTTGATTTTTATGTGTGCCCAGCTGATTTCCGAAGTTGCAAACAGGCCCAAACCTGTGGAGGACCCATTGACTTTTATTGTAGATCTTGGGGATGTGAACAAACGGGAGTGCATGGTGGAACCCAAACTCTCCAGACAGTATGATTCAGGTAGGACCAAATGACACCTGGATTGATCCCAAGAAATGTGCCACTAGCCAAGCGGTGTCAAAAACTCGCTGTGGAAAGAATAGTCTATGTTACCCCCTCAAATAACTTTCACTTCCAAAGGAAGGGGATACCTCAGAACAACATGGCCTATGGGAAATACTAGGGGAATGCGATTTTATATTTATGGCCCTGGTTATGACTTTGCTCTCTGGTTCACCATACAGCTTAAAAAGGAAGAAAAGCCCACAGCAATAGGGCCCAATCCCCTCAAGCCAGGAATTAAACCTCCTAAGCCTCCCATGCCTAGATCTACCAGAACCCCTCTACCATCTCATACTTCCTGGTTTCGGTCTTTGCCTACTTTCTGAGTCCAGAATACAGCTGACTCCTCCCCCTGGGAACTAATTAAAGGAACCATTATGGTACTGAACTCCACACAATGAGAACTCCTTGCATTTTAGCCCAGGTATTAGATAGCTCTGTAAATTATTGTGTAATGGTGCAGATACTCCCCAGGGTGCTCTATGATGATGCAGAATAATTTGAAGGTCTACTAGGGGGACTAACAACCTGATTTCACCGGGAGCCAGTGTCTCTTACTCTAGCCATCCTACTGGGGATAGGAGTTACTGCAGGAGTGGGTACGGGAACAGCTGCTATGATCCGTGGGTCACAACAAATGGCCCGATTAGAAACAGCAATAGATCAAGACTTGAAAACGTTAGAGACCTCCATCACAGTTTTGCAGGAATCCTTAACCTCTCTCTCTGAGGTTGTTTTACAGAAAAGGCAAGGATTAGACCTCCTCTTCATGAGGGAGGAGGGCATCTGTGCTTCACTGAGAGAAGAATGCTGTTTTTATGCTGACCATAGTGGAGTTTTAAAGAATCCATGAGTAAATTGAGAAAATGCCTTGAAGAGCACCAGAGAGAAAGGGAGATTCAACAAGGGTGTTTTGAGTCATGGTTTACCCAGTCCTCTTGGTTAACTAAACTTTTATCAGACTTAGCTGGACCCCTGATCATTCTTATGGTGTTACTAAATGTGGGACCTTGTTTGCTAAACTGCATAGTTTCCTTTCTCCAGGTTCAGTTTGGGCAGGAAAAAACTCATGGTAATCAGATAAAAATACTATCCACTGGCAGAAATAGAATCTGAGAACCCGCAATAATTATGATTCATTACTTTTAAGATTAAAAGTAGTCAGAAAAAGGAGTGGAAAATGAAAGAATAATAGAAATTTAAATTGAAACGTAAAGAACCAGGTTTTGTAAAGTTTCCAAGCTGCACTCAGAACCTGAAATTCCTGTGGCAGTTAAGACAATTCCCAGAACTGCCCATTAGATGTGTGTTGAAATCTTCCCTGACCACCTAGTAGCTAAACAACCCCTTCCCAGAAACCCTGCAGCTCAGCACGAATACATCTCAGGGCTTCAACCAACCAGTTTAAATGTATACCCCTTCTCAGGGCTAAAAAATCACCCCCTGCCCGACCTGTTCCCGCCAATGGATGTGCTAATCTTGTTTTAGAGTTGCTATTTGATTTTCCTGCGGCGTATGATGATTTCCTAAAGGAGGCTATGATGTATGTAAAGTCCCTGCCCTCTCTAAAGAATGTATAAAAACTCTGCTCAAGTTGTTCTCGGGGATCTTTTTTCTTTCCTCCTCTGGAGTGAGCTCTGAGCCCCAGATGCTGGACCCCCAATAAACCATTTCTTTTGGCATGAGACAGTTTCTTGTTGGTCTTTTCCTCCAACGTTCGATGACCTTTTCAGTTCCTGACTACCTTCAAGTGAGAATAGCAATCCTTTGAGTCAAATGAGTTCTTCAAAGACCTGAAGAGGCTAGCCCATAGGTGCTTGGGTTTTCTCATGACTCCAAATCACAGTAAGAATATATACCTGACAGTCAGTAGGCCTCAAATTGGAGAAGAAGAGCAGTATTAGCAGCAGGGCTATTTGATCATTTCTGCTTCAAAGGATGGGGTCCATGCCACCCAACGCCCTTATGGACTTCAAATCTTACCTAGATTTCTGTTTTCATACTTATATTTCACCGCATATTCATGTAAATATCACAGTTTTCCAATACCATTATTTATTCTGCAAAATGATTCCTAATCGAAATCGAACCTGTTATTAACCTTAACCATACACTCTTCCCTCAATCTAACTTTACAAAAGAACAGGGAAATTGTTGATCTTACAATACAGGAATGTAGGCGATCTTCCACCTGCTGAGAACCTCAAAGTTCCATGCAGAAATCATCCCTGAAGAAGATGTAGGCACCTATGAAACATGTGAGAGAGCAAAAGTCAACTTCCATGTCAAACAACCTGGTCAGGATGAAGGAATGGGACTGAATCAGCCTCTCTCTTCTTAATGTAGATTAAATGGACCAAACCAGGCCCAGGCCTGTGTGGAGAGCTGTTCCTGGGTGCCTGTGGTTGATATACCATTCTAACTTGTGTAAGTGTCACAGGAAGTAGGGGCAGACTCCATCTCATGGGACCCTTGGAAGCAACTGTTAGTACAAAGTGGTTGCCAAGGCAGTGACCTCAATCATTTCCTGAAGGAAGTCACCTACCACACTTCCTTGGTGATTGACTGCCAGGCACCCAGAGAAGTCCCAGTCCCAGTCCCAGTGGTCTCAATTGTTTGGATTTATCAAGGACAGAGTCAGTCT
Organism: Callospermophilus lateralis; assembly: GCF_048772815.1. Lineage (NCBI taxonomy): Eukaryota > Metazoa > Chordata > Mammalia > Rodentia > Sciuridae > Callospermophilus > Callospermophilus lateralis. The sequence continues at coordinate 223,119 of NW_027512718.1, forward strand.
TTCTTGGTACCTACTTAAGTGATGATGGCCAAATGCCAGGAGAGGTCTGAATAGAAGCCTTTTCTGAGAAAGCAGGTAGTGGCTCAACCATGGCTCCTGACAACTTCAAAGAGTTGGCAAAGAAGACCAGATCTGAGACAGAACAGGCCACATCGGGGAACATAGTATGGCCCACCAGTCAGAGGACACTGAGGATAGTCACAGACATACTTGGGGGAAGGAGGTGCTGTTGTGGGTGTCCCTATGAGTTTGTTGTTTAGTCTCATGTTCTGAGAATAAGTCGGTTTGTTTGTTTGGAGTGGAATGTTTCTAGAAATTTGTTTGACAACATGAGTGTTTCTATGTCTGTGTATCCCATTGTATACATGGTTATAGACATTTGAAAAGAGAATGCATCAATGGTTGTGTCCTGTCTGGTAGAAAGCTTCCCAGCATTCATCCTGCCCAATTTAAGAATGGAGAGTGGCTTGCCTTATGGATGGGCAACACCTACTACCTTCCTAAGTTTCTCTCTTCTTCTTGAATACGGGCCACTCTCCAGAATAGCCTCATGGTTTTGTTTCCAAGATATGCACCACCTCCAAGCTCTCTGACATGGGCATGTACTTAATAGCTGAAGGGAATGAGAGCATCTCAAAAACTCAGAATTCTGTGTGACCAGTAAAGTCTCAGTGGAGAAACACTGCTTTGGGCTTTTTGCTTACCTATTGTTCTGTTGTCCTGAATGTCAGGAAGGTCTTTGCCTCAGGCCACCCCTTTGTGAAGCCTGAAGAAAACAGTTTACAAACGGAAATGAATGGGCATCACCTGTGGCTCTTTGCTTAATTGCTTTGGAAAGGGATGTGGCTGAATCAGCCTCTTGGCCCTTTGTGAGGCAGTGGCTTAGATTGTCAGCATCTGATGCATCTAAAGAAAGTTTCCAAGTGTGCATTCATAACCAAAATGACCAAAAGAGCAGTCTTTGTGGATGAAGTGTCTCGCCATCTTTTGTAACCTTCCTGACCTCCATCAAGTGAAAATAGGAATTCTTTGGGTCAAATGAGTTCTTCAAAGCTCTCTAGAGGCTAGCCGATAGGTGCTTGAGTTTTCTCATGACACAAATTCTCATGAAGAATCTATACCAGACAGTCAGTAGGCCTCAAATTGGAGAAGCGGAGCAGTTATAGAGCAGGACTAATTGATCACTCTTTGTTCACAGGAAGGGTGTCCAGGCCAAGCTGACTTTAGGCAAATGAGGCACAAGTGTGCTTATTTTGGACAGTGTCTTGGGCTGCGCCCCTCATGGAAACCTCCAGCCAGAGGTTATGATGAGTGTATATGTGGAAGAAGATTAGGGCCATGTGGGAGTGTTTTGGTTTTAATTGTGGTCAGCTGTGTGGTGGTTGGTAAAGATGCCTGGGTCCACCTGAGCTTGAACTATGGTGTGATTTCCCATAGAGACTGAGTAATGGAACTGACCTCAGAGAAGTATTGCCATGAATTGTGTTGGGATTTTAGGTGGCCATGCATGAGATTCACCCTTGAAAACTGAGATATAGAAAAGGGTGGCTTTCCAAAGAGTACTGTCAAACTCAGCCTGGATATCACATGACTTTATTCTGAAAGATTGGCCGCCATAGTTGAGAGTCAAAACATACATGGACCTTACATTGGAGACCTCAATGGGCCTGGCTTCATGTGTCCTTTGGGCCACTCTTTGGGAAGCCTTGCCTCTGAGAGTTCACCAGAGCTTTCCTTGAAATGTGCTTCTTCAAAATTTAATGGTTCCTGAATGAATTTAAACCCACAGTTTCCCCAAATTCATCCTTGAAAAATGGCTAGATAAATACCATGAAATTTTTGAAATTCCCATTACCAGGTGGCCCTGGAGAATCTTTGGATGTCCTGTTGCTGATCATGAGGGTACCAGACAGTGCCTTGATTGACTGGGTTTCATGAAAACGGTGTATAACACAGATACCAGTATGTTGGAGGCTGCTGAGTAGTGGGCCCAGAGCTGTGATGTGCAGGTGTGTGATAAAGCATCTCTTGTCAAGCCATGTGGATCTGTCATTGACTTCCAAATGGCTTGTGGCTGACATGGTGCAGACAGGAATCACGTATATGTCTGAATCCTCTCCATAAAAGGCATCTTGTTATATGGAGATGTTTCAGGGCAATGTTCAGAATCAGGTTGCTATGGTTAAGGGGAAAAGCTATGTGGAATAGAAGCCTGGTTGGTGCATTCTCCTGCAGACCCTGACCCACCACACGTGACAGGACTCCCTCCAGCACTGTGTCCCAGTTGAACTCCTTGTATTTCGTGAAGCAAATACCAAACTCCCAGTGCAGCAGCAAGAAACAACATGAAAAGTGGAGGATGACCAAATGGCTTCACAGTCCACATGCTGAGACACTTAGCTTTCAGTGGCCACAGTTTACCTACAAAGAGAGAAGTCAGCACTGCTGCCTCTTGTTATTTGGAAAATAAGAAACAATGTCCTCCAGGTCACATAGATGCAGACTCAGCTTTAATGGTCTCCTTAGAGTGGAAGCTAAAGCTCCTGACAACAACATATATGTCAAGTGCCCATCCTCAGAGGCAGTTTCTCAAGTAGTCTTTAGGCAGGCAGAGCTCCATGTTGGTGGAGTGTTTACCTTTTAGACCAGGATGCAAGAAAAGACCACTGACTCCAATTAAAATCAAATTAAAGCAAACTTATTATTTCCACCACCCGGGCTGTGTCTCCCTCCCAAAACCGTGGGAACAAGAGAGCAACCCCACCTTTCCTACAGAATGGCTTTATAGCGCAGAATGTTACAGAAAAGGGTGGTTACAGATAACAGAACTCTGACAAGCATCACACTAATGATAGTTTACATTTTTTTTTTTTGCTGGCCCCAACATCAGAATTTATGAGAACCATTAGAGCCTCAGAGAGTGTCGTCTGGCCAGGGAAGGCCAATATTTATGAGGTGTAAATAAAGTTTCAGAGAGGGCTGTTATCTGGTCAGAGAGCCATGCATGGGTGAGTTCAAGGCATGGGCAGGCATTCAAAGCAGGTTCAGAATTTGCTGTAATTTATAGTTAAGCCAAAATTATCTTTTCATGGCTTTGTGTCAAGATGGCTCCAATTTAAATAAAATATCAGGTTGGGTCTATCATTCCCCCATTTTCTAATGTGTCCCTTTCAAATCTTTGATAGGGTAGGGGGCGAGCACTGAGGGAAATTTAATTCCTCAGGTAACAGTCTCCCCATTTTTTGAACTCACCCAAAACCGGTCTCCCTGATTTTACTGACTTAATTAATTACTTATATTGATAGTCTATTTATTTTTGGCTCCATTGTAGTAAGAAGCGAGGCGTCACTCATTTTGACTTCTTCTGAGCTGAGAGAGGGTGACGTGAGGGGGTACGGTCTGAGAGACATGAGTTGCCTTTTCGAAGTCAGTTCGGTTTGAAGTCTGGTTGGGGAAGTACAGGTTGTAAAGTCATCTGGGGATGGGTTCTTCTATGAGAGAAACAAAATACATGAGTACTGAATAAATGTTGCAGCAGCTGGAACATGTCACTGTATAGAAGTTCCCTCACCAGTCTTAAATATCCCCAGTTATCAGGACTGTCAACTTAATATTTAACATTTAGGGTTACAGTTGTCCCTCCCCATAAAATACAGTGTTATAATTTAATACCATCTGATCCTGCAAAATTCTTTTACTAGTATGACCTCTGTGTCTAATAGAGAAACCCTTAATTCTGTTACTCAAGGCTGGATAATTGTACTAGCAAACTCCAATATTACCTGTGTAGGTTAGGAATATCTGTAGGCCTTAAACTAAAAACTTCTGCCTCTGGCAGCTCCTCTTGATAGTCTCTTTTTATAGTTATCAGGCATTCCTCTCTGAGAACCCTTCTTTGTAGCCTCCAGTCTTATTTATTTTGGGAGGCTAACATAAAGTGTATACCTTAAAATATTATTATTACTGTTATTATTTAAAATGCCCAGGAATGGCTATATTTTGCGTTTAACTGTCTTTCCTAAATGTTTAAGATGAAGCAGTCAAACTGACTTTTGTTTCTATCTATTATGAACAGTCAGCTGAGCTTTTACGGGAGTCATTCCTGGGGAAACTTGAGAGCAGCTTCTCAGTTCTGCTAGTGCCATTTTCGCTAGGTGTGTCCAGGTCTTGCTTGACCCTGTGGCTTCCCTCGGAAGCATCAGGGATGTCTCCCTTCTCTGATGACTGTCTTCTTCATAGAAAATGCACTGATTTGCTTTCTGTTCTCCAGTGGCTCAGAGTTGCAAAGCTCTTTAGGGAAGTCCCCTGTTCCCTGGATACAGACTGACTCAGAGGGCAAGAATCAAATACTGGTTTTCTTGGCCCTTTTCATTTAACTTTAATTTTAAATCCTAATTTTAAACATCCAGCAAATAAATTTTAGCAGCCTTATATTAAGAGTACTGGGCTTTAATGTCTGTAATTTAAAATTATTTATCTTTTTATTAATTGGGATCTGTATTTTTCTGTCTGTCTTTTGGTGATGACTTGTTATCTTTAATTAACCCATGTTGTGTTCTTAAAGCAACACTTCTGTAAAACAATAACAGGGAATCTTTAGATCACTTATAAGGAAATTACAAAATAAAATTAACAAGAGTAAATATACTTAGTTCGTGTAATAGCTACCCTGAATTTTTAGGCTGAGTTATTTATTATATTTCTTGTTTGAGATCCTAATAATCTTGATATGAAAAAAAAAAGAACTTTTGAATGTAACTTTAAATGAAATAACATCTGACCCACTGCTTTCGTAGTCATTCTCACATGTAGTAAGTTGGGACACAGAGCCTTATCTCAAGTAAGGCAGGGCTCTTTATAAATCTTAAGTGTTTTAGTTCTAAAGATGATCTTTGTTTTTAAATATCAGTTTAAAAAGTTAACATTAATTGTTTGAGGTCACATGAACATTAGTTAACACCATATAATATAACATTTAAAACATGAATAAAATAAACGCTGAAAGTTTTATCCTTTTCATAGCTAAGGCTCTCATTAACATAAAAATACATTCAAATTGTTCCCCAATGTAAAAAGTAACATAAAAGTTTACATATCTTATTGATAAAAGGTAAATAAATGCCCAATATATTTTTTTTTTACCATACAACTTCAGAACACCAGCTTCACATAATGCTCTTTTAAAGTTTCTACCTTAGAGACTTGTATTCCTGGAAGATATGAGCACATTAATAGCATCACAATTGCACTGATGTTTCTACATTAACCAAGTTTAGCTTTTAAAGAAATGGCAGTACAGTGCTCTAAAATAACAGATCATATTTAATAAGTTGTTTAATATTTATGGTTGCTTGCTCTAGAAAAATAAAACTTAATAAACACAATGTTATTGGTAAACGTATGTTTTAAGAAATTTTTGTGTCTTTTACACATGACTGATTTTTACAATCTTATACAGACTTTAGAACAAACTTATACAGACCTTAGTAAATCAATAACATATCTAACAAGAATACTCATGAATGAGTAATCAAATATCAAATTTAATTTATTTATTTATCAAAATATTAGACAAAAGTATTGAACAGTGTAGACCATTTTTTTGTTGAAGGAAAAGTCCTAGAACCAAGGCATATTAGACCTTTTGTCGACATTAATATTTTATTAGATTTTTGAACACCTAGAAAAACATGTAAGCTTAAATTTAAAGACATTTATTTTTATCTGTTCATCCAATTTAAAGTGAACCATTTAAATCACGTAAATTAAAGATCTTTGAATCCGCTTTTTAAAATTTGTTTTTGTGAGTGCTCCTTTTTTTTTATGAGCGCTCCTTATGTATGTTAATTTGTATATAATATACATGATATACGGACATATGTATATATACACATACAACACATAACAAGAGTGTGCACACATAATTATAGTAAAGGCCTTGTAGCTTTTCGCAGGTGAAATCTCCATTGCAATGTTTCAAAAACTCCACTGTTGGTCAAAGATAGAACTGATCAGAAAAACATTAACCTAGGTCTGTAGGATAAAAATCATGAGTTAAAAACAATACAGAATCTAAGGAAAAAAATAAGAGTCCTAGAAAAAGTGGCTGGGCAGTTATTAGTAAATACCATACAATGTAATTTTTTCTCCCCCCCCCTTAGGCCTCAGATCAGTCTCCTACTTAGCTAGTAGGCTTCTTTCATTTGCATTTCAACATAAGGCCTGGCTGAGGTCTGGAAGGAGCAGGGAAAAACTGCTATTCTGAGCAGACACCTCAGGCCTAAGGCATTTTAACCATAATTTTCAGGTTTGGATGTTGAAAATTATGGTACAATTTTAAGTTACAATTCACAAAATTTTATATCTTTACATCTTGTTCTGTCAACAGATACCATACTATGATTTACTATCCTTTTCCAAATTAATGCACTGGTACACACTGTGATATTTTCCCAGTCTACCCAATTCAAAACTGGGGAAAAATAAGACTGAATGGGAAGTTACTTGCCAACTTGGAAATAGAGTTATTTAGTTTTCCATGCTAAGTATTTAAGTTCTCTTGCATGAATTATCTAAAATCATAAACTAAACAATTATATGAACCAGACTTTTAACTGCAAGATTGTACAATGCTTCAAAAACCCATTCAGATACCAGATTGTTACAATAAAACGTCATCATTTAGACACACATTGAGCTAAGATCATTCCCAAGAAACAATTTATAATATGAACACATTATTGCACATGTCTTTAAGGGCCAGAAACAAAGACACAAGACAGACAGAAAGGAGCTCCAGACTACGGCTGACAGACAGAAGCCTTTAAAACATAACAGATAAGAGAAAAATCTCCTACACCTGTAGCACGATAGATGTCCCCACAAGGGGAACAGATGTTTTCAAAGAGGAGCAACCTGAAATGTGAAATCAAGGGTCTCCATGGTGACTTTACTGCATTTAGTGTCCCCTTTTTCTTATTCTCTTTTTTAATAAGACAGAGGTGGCATAATTCTTACAGTGCAGGGACGGAGGGAGGGAATTCTCTGAAGCAACAGGGCTTTGGCAGCTGCTGGGAGTCCTTCATTCCCTCCTTTTACTTACAGGATTAGCTCCTCTGGTTCAGTTCCACCCCGAGCACGCTCCGTCTCCTAATATTTCAGTAGTCAGCTCTCAAAAAGTCCCAGGGTCCGGGGGAGGGTATCAAAATTTGTAACTTAAATTTTGGTTCCTGATGTTGAAGCCAATTAATACCAATTTAATAATGAGGACAGCGTTTGAGAAAAAGAAAAAGGGAGGTTTACTGCTTTGCTAACAAAGGAGAAACACAGGGGATTCTGCCGAAAGGTTGTGACTCTCTTGATCTGGAGGGACAAGAGGTTTTAAAGGAGTTTCACTTTTTCACCTAAGAGATACTCAGTTCTTAGGTCACCAGCAGGCATTGCCCTCTGCAGTGGGTGTGCTCCAGGCAACCAGCTAGGGGCTTCTCTCATCCTGCTTGACAAAGGGGGGGAAAGTTCATCACAGTTCCTTAAAACACAGTCCAAAGGGGTGTCAGGCTTACTTGCTTTATTACCCATTTTCACGTCCAATATCATTATGTTTTTACCAAAGAAATCACACAACAAAACGCACAAAAACTAACAAACCAAAAACATACAGAACACAGAAAAAAACACAAAGAAACAGAAAACCGGTGAAGAAACAGAAAAACAGTGGAGCAATACAACGTCTTGCTAAAGCTCCGGGGAAGGAGCTCCTGCGTGCCCGTTGGCACCTCTCTACCCTTTCAGAGGAATTCCCTACAGAACAGAACAGAGGACAGAATGATTCTTGTTACTGTCCCGGACAGGAGTATATGTGAGCCTCCCCATGCCACCTCTCTGTCATCAGAAGAGATGTCCCTTTACCGGATATCAGATGTAATAAAGATACCACTTACCTATGGAGGCCTCCTCCACCAGGTGCTTCCTAATAGTTATAGTGCGATGGTTCACTGCAGTGCTCCCCGGACTGAAGGCTCACTCCAAGGCCTTTGAACTTGGCTCTCCAGCCCGGAGCCTTGGAGGAAAGGCCAGCTTCAGAATTTCCAGGAGTCTGGTCTTGTGATCTGGTCGGGTCATCTCACTGGGGAACTCTAAAATATTAGACCAGGATGCAAGAAAAGACCACTGACTCCAATTAAAATCAAATTAAAGCAAGCTTATTATTTCATCTGGGTGGGCTGCCTCTCCCTCTCAAACAGCGGAAACAAGACAGCATTCCCACATTTCCTACAGCCCAGCTTTATACCCCAGAAAGTTACACAAAAGGGGAGTTACAGAAAACAGAACTTTGACAAGCATCACACTAATTATAGGTTACATTTTTTATTTGCTGGCCCCAGCATCAAAAATTATGAGGACCATTAGAGCCTAGAGAGGGTCTTTGGCCAGGGAAGGCCAATATTTATGAGGTGTCACTAAAGTTTCAGAGAGGGCTGCAATCTGGTGAGAAAGCCAGATATGGGTGAGTTCAAGGCATGGGAAGGAATTCCAAGTAGGTTTGGAATTTGCACTAATTTATAGTAAAGAAAAAATTATCTTCTCATGGCTGTGTGGCAAGATGACTCCCAATTTTATTGAAAGATCAGGTTGGGAGATCAACCCTGTCGTTTACTTTTGGAAACTCCTCTACCACATCCATGTTTGTGAACTCCTGAGCATTTTCTATCCCAGATATGTATTCACAGATATTTTAACTCTACTCCTCTAATTGTGTCTTACTTGGGGCGAAGGTAATGTCAAGGCATTGTTCTGGATGAGAGTGGGAAGATTATTGTATACCATATATATGCATACTCATTGGATTCATTTTTCAATTTTCCATTCAAAATACTATATCCCTCACAATAACCCATACTCTATGAGACTCTAACAACTAATACTAATATGATGGAGAAAAATAACCGAAACAAAATTGAAATACAAGCAGTTCAGAGGAGACATGGTGTATATTGGTCTTGAATTTTGCAAGATAAATGGTAGGTGTTATTAATCTAGTCAATTTTTAATTGAAATAGTTCTCCATGTGTTTTTAAAGTTAAAAAATATGTGTATTCCTGTCTCCCTTTCTCTGTAGCCTATTCAGCACATGTATTTTTATATGCACATATAGAATCCTACGTGATATCACAAGTAAATTTTTGTGAGGTGCCTGACTTGGCAGTTACAAATTGTGAGAAGAGATTACTCCTCCTAAAAGCTGTTGGAACTGAAATTTCAAGCTATAGGTGAGCTTCCTAGTAGAACAACATTATACATAAATCCATGTTCAGTGAAATGAATGTTTTTGGATCTGTGGATGATATATATTTCATGGTGAATTTTGTTTGGCATATGAATT